>NW_028128267.1:0-57168 GCF_965231255.1 Vanellus vanellus
ACAGCAAAGGTGCCAGCGGGGAAAAGTGATGCTGGTCCTCACTGCCTCCTGGAACCCCTTAAAATGCCCCAGATAATTTGGCCCTCTCTCCTTCTCTGAGGACTCTATCCTCAAAAGCACCTTTTTTCACTTTCGGCGCTCTCTGGAGCAAAAAAGACAAACGTCCAGCTTTTGCTGCCACAGCAAAGGTGCCAGCGGGGAAAAGTGATGCTGGTTCTCACTGCCTCCTGGAACCCCTTCAAATGCCCCAGACAATTTTGCCCTCTCTGCTTTCCTGAGGACTCTATCCTCAAAAGCACCTTTTTTCCCTTTCGGCGCTCTCTGGAGCAAAAAAGACAAACGTCCAGCTTTTGCTGCCACAGCAAAGGTGCCAGCGGGGAAAAGTGATGCTGGTTCTCACTGCCTCCTGGAACCCCTTCAAATGCCCCAGACAATTTGGCCCTCTCTGCTTTCCTGAGGACTCTATCCTCAAAAGCACCTTTTTTCACTTTCGGCGCTCTCTGGAGCAAAAAAGACAAACGTCCAGCTTTTGCTGCCACAGCAAAAGTGCCAGCTGGGAAAAATGATTCTGGTCCTCACTGCCTCCTGGAACCCATTAAAATGCCCCAGACAATTTGGCCCTCTCTGCTTTCCTGAGGACTCTATCCTCAAAAGCACCTTTTTTCACTTTCGGCGCTCTCTGGAGCAAAAAAGACAAACGTCCAGCTTTTGCTGCCACAGCAAAGGTGCCAGCGGGGAAAAGTGATGCTGGTCCTCACTGCCTCCTGGAACCCCTTCAAATGCCCCAGACAATTTGGCCCTCTCTGCTTTCCTGAGGACTCTATCCTCAAAAGCACCTTTTTTCACTTTCGGCGCTGTCTGGAGCAAAAAAGACAAACGCCCAGCTTTTGCTGCCACAGCAAAGGTGCCAGCGGGGAAAAGTGATGCTGGTCCTCACTGCCTCCTGGAACCCCTTCAAATGCCCCAGACAATTTGGCCCTCTCTGCTTTCCTGAGGACTTTATCCTCAAAAGCACCTTTTTTCACTTTCGGCGCTCTCTGGAGCAAAAAAGACAAACGTCCAGCTTTTGCTGCCACAGCAAAAGTGCCAGCGGGGAAAAGTGATGCTGGTTCTCACTGCCTCCTGGAACCCCTTCAAATGCCCCAGACAATTTGGCCCTCTCTGCTTTCCTGAGGACTCTATCCTCAAAAGCACCTTTTTTCACTTTCGGCGCTCTCTGGAGCAAAAAAGACAAACGTCCAGCTTTTGCTGCCACAGCAAAGGTGCCAGCGGGGAAAAGTGATGCTGGTTCTCACTGCCTCCTGGAACCCCTTCAAATGCCCCAGACAATTTGGCCCTCTCTGCTTTCCTGAGGACTCTATCCTCAAAAGCACCTTTTTTCACTTTCGGCGCTCTCTGGAGCAAAAAAGACAAACGTCCAGCTTTTGCTGCCACAGCAAAGGTGCCAGCGGGGAAAAGTGATGCTGGTCCTCACTGCCTCCTGGAACCCCTTCAAATGCCCCAGACAATTTGGCCCTCTCTGCTTTCCTGCTCACTCTATCCGCAAAAGCACCTTTTTTCACTTTCGGCGCTGTCTGGAGCAAAAAAGACAAACGTTTAGCTTTTGCTGCCAGAGCAAAGGTGCCAGCGGGGAAAAGTGATGCTGGTTCTCACTGCCTCCTGGAACCCCTTCAAATGCCCCAGACAATTTGGCCCTCTCTGCTTTCCTGAGGACTCTGTCCTCAAAAGCACCTTTTTTCACTTTCGGCGCTGTCTGGAGCAAAAAAGACAAACGTCCAGCTTTTGCTGCCACTGCAAAGGTGCCAGCGGGGAAAAGTGATGCTGGTCCTCACTGCCTCCTGGAACCCCTTCAAATGCCCCAGACAATTTGGCCCTCTCTGCTTTCCTGAGGACTCTATCCTCAAAAGCACCTTTTTTCACTTTCGGCGCTTTCTGGAGCAAAAAGGACAAACGTCCAGCTTTTGCTGCCACAGCAAAGGTGCCAGCGGGGAAAAGTGATGCTGGTCCTCACTGCCTCCTGGAACCCCTTCAAATGCCCCAGACAATTTGGCCCTCTCTGCTTTCCTGAGGACTCTATCCTCAAAAGCACCTTTTTTCACTTTCGGCGCTGTCTGGAGCAAAGAAGACAAACGTCCAGCTTTTGCTGCCACAGCAAAGGTGCCAGCGGGGAAAAGTGATGCTGGTTCTCACTGCCTCCTGGAACCCCTTCAAATGCCCCAGACAATTTGGCCCTCTCTGCTTTCCTGCGCACTCTGTCCGCAAAAGCACCTTTTTTCACTTTCGGCGCTCTCTGGAGCAAAAAAGACAAACGTCCAGCTTTTGCTGCCACAGCAAAGGTGCCAGCGGGGAAAAGTGATGCTGGTCCTCACTGCCTCCTGGAACCCCTTCAAATGCCCCAGACAATTTGGCCCTCTCTGCTTTCCTGAGGACTCTATCCTCAAAAGCACCTTTTTTCACTTTCGGCGCTCTCTGGAGCAAAAAAGACAAACGTCCAGCTTTTGCTGCCACAGCAAAGGTGCCAGCGGGGAAAAGTGATGCTGGTCCTCACTGCCTCCTGGAACCCCTTCAAATGCCCCAGACAATTTGGCCCTCTCTGCTTTCCTGAGGACTCTATCCTCAAAAGCACCTTTTTTCACTTTCGGCGCTCTCTGGAGCAAAAAAGACAAACGTCCAGCTTTTGCTGCCACAGCAAAGGTGCCAGCGGGGAAAAGTGATGCTGGTTCTCACTGCCTCCTGGAACCCCTTCAAATGCCCCAGACAATTTGGCCCTCTCTGCTTTCCTGAGGACTCTATCCTCAAAAGCACCTTTTTTCACTTTCGGCGCCCTCTGGAGCAAAAAAGACAAACGTCCAGCTTTTGCTGCCACAGCAAAGGTGCCAGCGGGGAAAAGTGATGCTGGTTCTCACTGCCTCCTGGAACCCCTTCAAATGCCCCAGACAATTTGGCCCTCTCTGCTTTCCTGAGGAGTCTATCCGCAAAAGCACCTTTTTTCACTTTCGGCGCTCTCTGGAGCAAAAAAGACAAACGTCCAGCTTTTGCTGCCACAGCAAAAGTGCCAGCTGGGAAAAATGATGCTGGTTCTCACTGCCTCCTGGAACCCCTTCAAATGCCCCAGACAATTTGGCCCTCTCTGCTTTCCTGAGCACTCTATCCTCAAAAGCACCTTTTTTCACTTTCGGCGCTCTCTGGAGCAAAAAAGACAAACGTCCAGCTTTTGCTGCCACAGCAAAGGTGCCAGCGGGGAAAAGTGATGCTGGTCCTCACTGCCTCCTGGAACCCCTTCAAATGCCCCAGACAATTTGGCCCTCTCTGCTTTCCTGAGGACTCTATCCGCAAAAGCACCTTTTTTCACTTTCGGCGCTCTCTGGAGCAAAAAAGACAAACGTCCAGCTTTTGCTGCCACAGCAAAGGTGCCAGCGGGGAAAAGTGATGCTGGTCCTCACTGCCTCCTGGAACCCCTTCAAATGCCCCAGACAATTTGGCCCTCTCTGCTTTCCTGAGGACTCTATCCTCAAAAGCACCTTTTTTCACTTTCGGCGCTCTCTGGAGCAAAAAAGACAAACGTCCAGCTTTTGCTGCCACAGCAAAGGTGCCAGCGGGGAAAAGTGATGCTGGTCCTCACTGCCTCCTGGAACCCCTTCAAATGCCCCAGACAATTTGGCCCTCTCTGCTTTCCTGAGCACTCTATCCTCAAAAGCACCTTTTTTCACTTTCGGCGCTTTCTGGAGCAAAAAGGACAAACGTCCAGCTTTTGCTGCCACAGTAAAGGTGCCAGCGGGGAAAAGTGATGCTGGTTCTCACTGCCTCCTGGAACCCCTTCAAATGCCCCAGAAAATTTGGCCCTCTCTGCTTTCCTGAGGACTCTATCCTCAAAAGCACCTTTTTTCACTTTCGGCGCTCTCTGGAGCAAAAAAGACAAACGTCCAGCTTTTGCTGCCACAGCAAAGGTGCCAGCGGGGAAAAGTGATGCTGGTTCTCACTGCCTCCTGGAACCCCTTCAAATGCCCCAGACAATTTGGCCCTCTCTGCTTTCCTGAGGACTCTATCCGCAAAAGCACCTTTTTTCACTTTCGGCGCTCTCTGGAGCAAAAAAGACAAACGTCCAGCTTTTGCTGCCACAGCAAAAGTGCCAGCTGGGAAAAATGATGCTGGTCCTCACTGCCTCCTGGAACCCCTTCAAATGCCCCAGACAATTTGGCCCTCTCTGCTTTCCTGAGCACTCTATCCTCAAAAGCACCTTTTTTCACTTTCGGCGCTCTCTGGAGCAAAAAAGACAAACGTCCAGCTTTTGCTGCCACAGCAAAGGTGCCAGCGGGGAAAAGTGATGCTGGTCCTCACTGCCTCCTGGAACCCCTTCAAATGCCCCAGACAATTTGGCCCTCTCTGCTTTCCTGAGGACTCTATCCTCAAAAGCACCTTTTTTCACTTTCGGCGCTTTCTGGAGCAAAAAGGACAAACGTCCAGCTTTTGCTGCCACAGTAAAGGTGCCAGCGGGGAAAAGTGATGCTGGTTCTCACTGCCTCCTGGAACCCCTTCAAATGCCCCAGACAATTTGGCCCTCTCTGCTTTCCTGAGGACTCTATCCTCAAAAGCACCTTTTTTCACTTTCGGCGCTGTCTGGAGCAAAAAAGACAAACGTCCAGCTTTTGCTGCCACAGCAAAGGTGCCAGCGGGGAAAAGTGATGCTGGTCCTCACTGCCTCCTGGAACCCCTTCAAATGCCCCAGACAATTTGGCCCTCTCTGCTTTCCTGAGGACTCTATCCTCAAAAGCACCTTTTTTCACTTTCGGCGCTCTCTGGAGCAAAAAAGACAAACGTCCAGCTTTTGCTGCCACAGCAAAGGTGCCAGCGGGGAAAAGTGATGCTGGTCCTCACTGCCTCCTGGAACCCCTTCAAATGCCCCAGACAATTTGGCCCTCTCTGCTTTCCTGAGGACTCTATCCTCAAAAGCACCTTTTTTCACTTTCGGCGCTGTCTGGAGCAAAAAAGACAAACGTCCAGCTTTTGCTGCCACAGCAAAGGTGCCAGCGGGGAAAAGTGATGCTGGTCCTCACTGCCTCCTGGAACCCCTTCAAATGCCCCAGACAATTTGGCCCTCTCTGCTTTCCTGCGCACTCTATCCGCAAAAGCACCTTTTTTCACTTTCGGCGCTGTCTGGAGCAAAAAAGACAAACGTTTAGCTTTTGCTGCCAGAGCAAAGGTGCCAGCAGGGAAAAGTGATGCTGGTTCTCACTGCCTCCTGGAACCACTTCAAATGCCTCAGACAATTTGGCCCTCTCTGCTTTCCTGAGGACTCTATCTTCAAAAGCACCTTTTTTCACTTTCGGCGCTCTCTGGAGCAAAAAAGACAAACGTCCAGCTTTTGCTGCCACAGCAAAGGTGCCAGCAAGGAAAAGTGATGCTGGTCCTCACTGCCTCCTGGAACCCCTTCAAATGCCCCAGACAATTTGGCCCTCTCTGCTTTCCTGAGGACTCTATCCTCAAAAGCACCTTTTTTCACTTTCGGCGCTTTCTGGAGCAAAAAGTACAAACGTCCAGCTTTTGCTGCCACAGCAAAGGTGCCAGCAGGGAAAAGTGATGCTGGTTCTCACTGCCTCCTGGAACCCCTTCAAATGCCCCAGACAATTTGGCCCTCTCTGCTTTCCTGAGGACTCTATCCTCAAAAGCACCTTTTTTCACTTTCGGCGCTGTCTGGAGCAAAAAAGACAAACGTCCAGCTTTTGCTGCCACAGCAAAGGTGCCAGCGGGGAAAAGTGATGCTGGTTCTCACTGCCTCCTGGAACCCCTTCAAATGCCCCATACAATTTGGCCCTCTCTGCTTTCCTGCGCACTCTGTCCGCAAAAGCACCTTTTTTCACTTTCGGCGCTCTCTGGAGCAAAAAAGACAAACGTCCAGCTTTTGCTGCCACAGCAAAGGTGCCAGCGGGGAAAAGTGATGCTGGTCCTCACTGCCTCCTGGAACCCCTTCAAATGCCCCAGACAATTTGGCCCTCTCTGCTTTCCTGAGGACTCTATCCTCAAAAGCACCTTTTTTCACTTTCGGCGCTGTCTGGAGCAAAAAAGACAAACGTCCAGCTTTTGCTGCCACAGCAAAGGTGCCAGCGGGGAAAAGTGATGCTGGTCCTCACTGCCTCCTGGAACCCCTTCAAATGCCCCAGACAATTTGGCCCTCTCTGCTTTCCTGAGGACTCTATCCTCAAAAGCACCTTTTTTCACTTTCGGCGCTCTCTGGAGCAAAAAAGACAAACGTCCAGCTTTTGCTGCCACAGCAAAGGTGCCAGCGGGGAAAAGTGATGCTGGTCCTCACTGCCTCCTGGAACCCCTTCAAATGCCCCAGACAATTTGGCCCTCTCTGCTTTCCTGAGCACTCTATCCTCAAAAGCATCTTTTTTCACTTTCGGCGCTTTCTGGAGCAAAAAGGACAAACGTCCAGCTTTTGCTGCCACAGCAAAGGTGCCAGCGGAGAAAAGTGATGCTGGTTCTCCCTGCCTCCTGGAACCCCTTAAAATGCCCCAGACAATTTGGCCCTCTCTGCTTTCCTGAGGACTCTATCCTCAAAAGCACCTTTTTTCACTTTCGGCGCTCTCTGGAGCAAAAAAGACAAACGTCCAGCTTTTGCTGCCACAGCAAAGGTGCCAGCGGGGAAAAGTGATGCTGGTCCTCACTGCCTCCTGGAACCCCTTCAAATGCCCCAGACAATTTGGCCCTCTCTGCTTTCCTGCGCACTCTATCTTCAAAAGCACCTTTTTTCACTTTCGGCGCTCTCTGGAGCAAAAAAGACAAACGTCCAGCTTTTGCTGCCACAGCAAAGGTGCCAGCGGGGAAAAGTGATGCTGGTCCTCACTGCCTCCTGGAACCCCTTCAAATGCCCCAGACAATTTGGCCCTCTCTGCTTTCCTGAGGACTCTATCCTCAAAAGCACCTTTTTTCACTTTCGGCGTTCTCTGGAGCAAAAAAGACAAACGTCCAGCTTTTGCTGCCACAGCAAAGGTGCCAGCGGGGAAAAGTGATGCTGGTCCTCACTGCCTCCTGGAACCCCTTCAAATGCCCCAGACAATTTGGCCCTCTCTGCTTTCCTGAGCACTCTATCCTCAAAAGCACCTTTTTTCACTTTCGGCGCTTTCTGGAGCAAAAAGGACAAACGTCCAGCTTTTGCTGCCACAGTAAAGGTGCCAGCGGGGAAAAGTGATGCTGGTTCTCACTGCCTCCTGGAACCCCTTCAAATGCCCCAGACAATTTGGCCCTCTCTGCTTTCCTGAGGACTCTATCCTCAAAAGCACCTTTTTTCACTTTCGGCGCTCTCTGGAGCAAAAAAGACAAACGTCCAGCTTTTGCTGCCACAGCAAAGGTGCCAGCGGGGAAAAGTGATGCTGGTTCTCACTGCCTCCTGGAACCCCTTCAAATGCCCCAGACAATTTGGCCCTCTCTGCTTTCCTGAGGACTCTATCCGCAAAAGCACCTTTTTTCACTTTCGGCGCTCTCTGGAGCAAAAAAGACAAACGTCCAGCTTTTGCTGCCACAGCAAAAGTGCCAGCTGGGAAAAATGATGCTGGTCCTCACTGCCTCCTGGAACCCCTTCAAATGCCCCAGACAATTTGGCCCTCTCTGCTTTCCTGAGCACTCTATCCTCAAAAGCACCTTTTTTCACTTTCGGCGCTCTCTGGAGCAAAAAAGACAAACGTCCAGCTTTTGCTGCCACAGCAAAGGTGCCAGCGGGGAAAAGTGATGCTGGTCCTCACTGCCTCCTGGAACCCCTTCAAATGCCCCAGACAATTTGGCCCTCTCTGCTTTCCTGAGGACTCTATCCTCAAAAGCACCTTTTTTCACTTTCGGCGCTTTCTGGAGCAAAAAGGACAAACGTCCAGCTTTTGCTGCCACAGTAAAGGTGCCAGCGGGGAAAAGTGATGCTGGTTCTCACTGCCTCCTGGAACCCCTTCAAATGCCCCAGACAATTTGGCCCTCTCTGCTTTCCTGAGGACTCTATCCTCAAAAGCACCTTTTTTCACTTTCGGCGCTGTCTGGAGCAAAAAAGACAAACGTCCAGCTTTTGCTGCCACAGCAAAGGTGCCAGCGGGGAAAAGTGATGCTGGTCCTCACTGCCTCCTGGAACCCCTTCAAATGCCCCAGACAATTTGGCCCTCTCTGCTTTCCTGAGGACTCTATCCTCAAAAGCACCTTTTTTCACTTTCGGCGCTCTCTGGAGCAAAAAAGACAAACGTCCAGCTTTTGCTGCCACAGCAAAGGTGCCAGCGGGGAAAAGTGATGCTGGTCCTCACTGCCTCCTGGAACCCCTTCAAATGCCCCAGACAATTTGGCCCTCTCTGCTTTCCTGAGGACTCTATCCTCAAAAGCACCTTTTTTCACTTTCGGCGCTGTCTGGAGCAAAAAAGACAAACGTCCAGCTTTTGCTGCCACAGCAAAGGTGCCAGCGGGGAAAAGTGATGCTGGTCCTCACTGCCTCCTGGAACCCCTTCAAATGCCCCAGACAATTTGGCCCTCTCTGCTTTCCTGCGCACTCTATCTGCAAAAGCACCTTTTTTCACTTTCGGCGCTGTCTGGAGCAAAAAAGACAAACGTTTAGCTTTTGCTGCCAGAGCAAAGGTGCCAGCGGGGAAAAGTGATGCTGGTTCTCACTGCCTCCTGGAACCACTTCAAATGCCTCAGACAATTTGGCCCTCTCTGCTTTCCTGAGGACTCTATCTTCAAAAGCACCTTTTTTCACTTTCGGCGCTCTCTGGAGCAAAAAAGACAAACGTCCAGCTTTTGCTGCCACAGCAAAGGTGCCAGCAAGGAAAAGTGATGCTGGTCCTCACTGCCTCCTGGAACCCCTTCAAATGCCCCAGACAATTTGGCCCTCTCTGCTTTCCTGAGGACTCTATCCGCAAAAGCACCTTTTTTCACTTTCGGCGCTTTCTGGAGCAAAAAGTACAAACGTCCAGCTTTTGCTGCCACAGCAAAGGTGCCAGCGGGGAAAAGTGATGCTGGTTCTCACTGCCTCCTGGAACCCCTTCAAATGCCCCAGACAATTTGGCCCTCTCTGCTTTCCTGAGGACTCTATCCTCAAAAGCATCTTTTTTCACTTTCGGCGCTGTCTGGAGCAAAAAAGACAAACGTCCAGCTTTTGCTGCCACAGCAAAGGTGCCAGCGGGGAAAAGTGATGCTGGTTCTCACTGCCTCCTGGAACCCCTTCAAATGCCCCATACAATTTGGCCCTCTCTGCTTTCCTGCGCACTCTGTCCGCAAAAGCACCTTTTTTCACTTTCGGCGCTCTCTGGAGCAAAAAAGACAAACGTCCAGCTTTTGCTGCCACAGCAAAGGTGCCAGCGGGGAAAAGTGATGCTGGTCCTCACTGCCTCCTGGAACCCCTTCAAATGCCCCAGACAATTTGGCCCTCTCTGCTTTCCTGAGGACTCTATCCTCAAAAGCACCTTTTTTCACTTTCGGCGCTCTCTGGAGCAAAAAAGACAAACGTCCAGCTTTTGCTGCCACAGCAAAGGTGCCAGCGGGGAAAAGTGATGCTGGTCCTCACTGCCTCCTGGAACCCCTTCAAATGCCCCAGACAATTTGGCCCTCTCTGCTTTCCTGAGGACTCTATCCGCAAAAGCACCTTTTTTCACTTTCGGCGCTCTCTGGAGCAAAAAAGACAAACGTCCAGCTTTTGCTGCCACAGCAAAGGTGCCAGCGGGGAAAAGTGATGCTGGTCCTCACTGCCTCCTGGAACCCCTTCAAATGCCCCAGACAATTTGGCCCTCTCTGCTTTCCTGAGGACTCTATCCTCAAAAGCACCTTTTTTCACTTTCGGCGCTGTCTGGAGCAAAAAAGACAAACGTCCAGCTTTTGCTGCTACAGCAAAGGTGCCAGCGGGGAAAAGTGATGCTGGTCCTCACTGCCTCCTGGAACCCCTTCAAATGCCCCAGACAATTTGGCCCTCTCTGCTTTCCTGAGGACTCTATCCTCAAAAGCACCTTTTTTCACTTTCGGCGCTCTCTGGAGCAAAAAAGACAAACGTCCAGCTTTTGCTGCCACAGCAAAGGTGCCAGCGGGGAAAAGTGATGCTGGTCCTCACTGCCTCCTGGAACCCCTTCAAATGCCCCAGACAATTTGGCCCTCTCTGCTTTCCTGAGCACTCTATCCTCAAAAGCACCTTTTTTCACTTTCGGCGCTTTCTGGAGCAAAAAGGACAAACGTCCAGCTTTTGCTGCCACAGCAAAGGTGCCAGCGGGGAAAAGTGATGCTGGTTCTCACTGCCTCCTGGAACCCCTTCAAATGCCCCAGACAATTTGGCCCTCTCTGCTTTCCTGAGGACTCTATCCTCAAAAGCATCTTTTTTCACTTTCGGCGCTGTCTGGAGCAAAAAAGACAAACGTCCAGCTTTTGCTGCCACAGCAAAGGTGCCAGCGGGGAAAAGTGATGCTGGTTCTCACTGCCTCCTGGAACCCCTTCAAATGCCCCATACAATTTGGCCCTCTCTGCTTTCCTGCGCACTCTGTCCGCAAAAGCACCTTTTTTCACTTTCGGCGCTCTCTGGAGCAAAAAAGACAAACGTCCAGCTTTTGCTGCCACAGCAAAGGTGCCAGCGGGGAAAAGTGATGCTGGTCCTCACTGCCTCCTGGAACCCCTTCAAATGCCCCAGACAATTTGGCCCTCTCTGCTTTCCTGAGGACTCTATCCTCAAAAGCACCTTTTTTCACTTTCGGCGCTCTCTGGAGCAAAAAAGACAAACGTCCAGCTTTTGCTGCCACAGCAAAGGTGCCAGCGGGGAAAAGTGATGCTGGTCCTCACTGCCTCCTGGAACCCCTTCAAATGCCCCAGACAATTTGGCCCTCTCTGCTTTCCTGAGGACTCTATCCGCAAAAGCACCTTTTTTCACTTTCGGCGCTGTCTGGAGCAAAAAAGACAAACGTCCAGCTTTTGCTGCCACAGCAAAGGTGCCAGCGGGGAAAAGTGATGCTGGTCCTCACTGCCTCCTGGAACCCCTTCAAATGCCCCAGACAATTTGGCCCTCTCTGCTTTCCTGAGGACTCTATCCTCAAAAGCACCTTTTTTCACTTTCGGCGCTGTCTGGAGCAAAAAAGACAAACGTCCAGCTTTTGCTGCCACAGCAAAGGTGCCAGCGGGGAAAAGTGATGCTGGTCCTCACTGCCTCCTGGAACCCCTTCAAATGCCCCAGACAATTTGGCCCTCTCTGCTTTCCTGAGGACTCTATCCTCAAAAGCACCTTTTTTCACTTTCGGCGCTCTCTGGAGCAAAAAAGACAAACGTCCAGCTTTTGCTGCCACAGCAAAGGTGCCAGCGGGGAAAAGTGATGCTGGTCCTCACTGCCTCCTGGAACCCCTTCAAATGCCCCAGACAATTTGGCCCTCTCTGCTTTCCTGAGCACTCTATCCTCAAAAGCACCTTTTTTCACTTTCGGCGCTTTCTGGAGCAAAAAGGACAAACGTCCAGCTTTTGCTGCCACAGCAAAGGTGCCAGCGGAGAAAAGTGATGCTGGTTCTCACTGCCTCCTGGAACCCCTTAAAATGCCCCAGACAATTTGGCCCTCTCTGCTTTCCTGAGGACTCTATCCTCAAAAGCACCTTTTTTCACTTTCGGCGCTCTCTGGAGCAAAAAAGACAAACGTCCAGCTTTTGCTGCCACAGCAAAGGTGCCAGCGGGGAAAAGTGATGCTGGTCCTCACTGCCTCCTGGAACCCCTTCAAATGCCCCAGACAATTTGGCCCTCTCTGCTTTCCTGAGCACTCTATCCGCAAAAGCACCTTTTTTCACTTTCGGCGCTGTCTGGAGCAAAAAAGACAAACGTTTAGCTTTTGCTGCCAGAGCAAAGGTGCCAGCGGGGAAAAGTGATGCTGGTTCTCACTGCCTCCTGGAACCACTTCAAATGCCTCAGACAATTTGGCCCTCTCTGCTTTCCTGCGCACTCTATCTTCAAAAGCACCTTTTTTCACTTTCGGCGCTCTCTGGAGCAAAAAAGACAAACGTCCAGCTTTTGCTGCCACAGCAAAGGTGCCAGCGGGGAAAAGTGATGCTGGTCCTCACTGCCTCCTGGAACCCCTTCAAATGCCCCAGACAATTTGGCCCTCTCTGCTTTCCTGAGGACTCTATCCTCAAAAGCACCTTTTTTCACTTTCGGCGCTTTCTGGAGCAAAAAGTACAAACGTCCAGATTTGCTGCCACAGCAAAGGTGCCAGCGGGGAAAAGTGATGCTGGTTCTCACTGCCTCCTGGAACCCCTTCAAATGCCCCAGACAATTTGGCCCTCTCTGCTTTCCTGAGGACTCTATCCTCAAAAGCACCTTTTTTCACTTTCGGCGCTGTCTGGAGCAAAAAAGACAAACGTCCAGCTTTTGCTGCCACAGCAAAGGTGCCAGCGGGGAAAAGTGATGCTGGTTCTCACTGCCTCCTGGAACCCCTTCAAATGCCCCAGACAATTTGGCCCTCTCTGCTTTCCTGAGGACTCTGTCCGCAAAAGCAACTTTTTTCACTTTCGGCGCTCTCTGGAGCAAAAAAGACAAACGTCCAGCTTTTGCTGCCACAGCAAAGGTGCCAGCGGGGAAAAGTGATGCTGGTCCTCACTGCCTCCTGGAACCCCTTCAAATGCCCCAGACAATTTGGCCCTCTCTGCTTTCCTGAGGACTCTATCCTCAAAAGCACCTTTTTTCACTTTCGGCGCTCTCTGGAGCAAAAAAGACAAACGTCCAGCTTTTGCTGCCACAGCAAAGGTGCCAGCGGGGAAAAGTGATGCTGGTCCTCACTGCCTCCTGGAACCCCTTCAAATGCCCCAGACAATTTGGCCCTCTCTGCTTTCCTGAGGACTCTATCCGCAAAAGCACCTTTTTTCACTTTCGGCGCTCTCTGGAGCAAAAATACAAACGTCCAGCTTTTGCTGCCACAGCAAAGGTGCCAGCGGGGAAAAGTGATGCTGGTCCTCACTGCCTCCTGGAACCCCTTCAAATGCCCCAGACAATTTGGCCCTCTCTGCTTTCCTGAGGACTCTATCCTCAAAAGCACCTTTTTTCACTTTCGGCGCTCTCTGGAGCAAAAAAGACAAACGTCCAGCTTTTGCTGCCACAGCAAAGGTGCCAGCGGGGAAAAGTGATGCTGGTCCTCACTGCCTCCTGGAACCCCTTCAAATGCCCCAGACAATTTGGCCCTCTCTGCTTTCCTGAGGACTCTATCCTCAAAAGCACCTTTTTTCACTTTCGGCGCTCTCTGGAGCAAAAAAGACAAACGTCCAGCTTTTGCTGCCACAGCAAAGGTGCCAGCGGGGAAAAGTGATGCTGGTCCTCACTGCCTCCTGGAACCCCTTCAAATGCCCCAGACAATTTGGCCCTCTCTGCTTTCCTGAGGACTCTATCCTCAAAAGCACCTTTTTTCACTTTCGGCGCTCTCTGGAGCAAAAAAGACAAACGTCCAGCTTTTGCTGCCACAGCAAAAGTGCCAGCGGGGAAAAGTGATGCTGGTTCTCACTGCCTCCTGGAACCCCTTCAAATGCCCCAGACAATTTGGCCCTCTCTGCTTTCCTGAGGACTCTATCCTTAAAAGCACCTTTTTTCACTTTCGGCGCTCTCTGGAGCAAAAAAGACAAACGCCCAGCTTTTGCTGCCACAGCAAAGGTGCCAGCGGGGAAAAGTGATGCTGGTCCTCACTGCCTCCTGGAACCCATTCAAATGCCCCAGACAATTTGGCCCTCTCTGCTTTCCTGAGGACTCTATCCTCAAAAGCACCTTTTTTCAATTTCGGCGCTGTCTGGAGCAAAAAAGACAAAGGTCCAGCTTTTGCTGCCACAGTAAAGGTGCCAGCGGGGAAAAGTGATGCTGGTTCTCACTGCCTCCTGGAACCCCTTCAAATGCCCCAGACAATTTGGCCCTCTCTGCTTTCCTGAGGACTCTATCCTCAAAAGCACCTTTTTTCACTTTCGGCGCTGTCTGGAGCAAAAAAGACAAACGTCCAGCTTTTGCTGCCACAGCAAAGGTGCCAGCGGGGAAAAGTGATGCTGGTCCTCACTGCCTCCTGGAACCCCTTCAAATGCCCCAGACAATTTGGCCCTCTCTCCTTCTCTGAGGACTCTATCCTCAAAAGCACCTTTTTTCACTTTCGGCGCTCTCTGGAGCAAAAAAGACAAACGTCCAGCTTTTGCTGCCACAGCAAAGGTGCCAGCGGGGAAAAGTGATGCTGGTTCTCACTGCCTCCTGGAACCCCTTCAAATGCCCCATACAATTTGGCCCTCTCTGCTTTCCTGCGCACTCTGTCCGCAAAAGCACCTTTTTTCACTTTCGGCGCTGTCTGGAGCAAAAAAGACAAACGTCCAGCTTTTGCTGCCACAGCAAAGGCGCCAGCGGGGAAAAGTGATGCTGGTCCTCACTGCCTCCTGGAACCCCTTCAAATGCCCCAGACAATTTGGCCCTCTCTGCTTTCCTGAGGACTCTATCCTCAAAAGCACCTTTTTTCACTTTCGGCGCTCTCTGGAGCAAAAAAGACAAACGTCCAGCTTTTGCTGCCACAGCAAAGGTGCCAGCGGGGAAAAGTGATGCTGGTCCTCACTGCCTCCTGGAACCCCTTCAAATGCCCCAGACAATTTGGCCCTCTCTGCTTTCCTGAGGACTCTATCCTCAAAAGCACCTTTTTTCACATTCGGCGCTCTCTGGAGCAAAAAAGACAAACGTCCAGCTTTTGCTGCCACAGCAAAGGTGCCAGCGGGGAAAAGTGATGCTGGTTCTCACTGCCTCCTGGAACCCCTTCAAATGCCCCAGACAATTTGGCCCTCTCTGCTTTCCTGAGGACTCTATCCTCAAAAGCACCTTTTTTCACTTTCGGCGCCCTCTGGAGCAAAAAAGACAAACGTCCAGCTTTTGCTGCCACAGCAAAGGTGCCAGCGGGGAAAAGTGATGCTGGTTCTCACTGCCTCCTGGAACCCCTTCAAATGCCCCAGACAATTTGGCCCTCTCTGCTTTCCTGAGGACTCTATCCGCAAAAGCACCTTTTTTCACTTTCGGCGCTCTCTGGAGCAAAAAAGACAAACGTCCAGCTTTTGCTGCCACAGCAAAAGTGCCAGCTGGGAAAAATGATGCTGGTTCTCACTGCCTCCTGGAACCCCTTCAAATGCCCCAGACAATTTGGCCCTCTCTGCTTTCCTGAGCACTCTATCCTCAAAAGCACCTTTTTTCACTTTCGGCGCTCTCTGGAGCAAAAAAGACAAACGTCCAGCTTTTGCTGCCACAGCAAAGGTGCCAGTGGGGAAAAGTGATGCTGGTCCTCACTGCCTCCTGGAACCCCTTCAAATGCCCCAGACAATTTGGCCCTCTCTGCTTTCCTGCGCACTCTATCCGCAAAAGCACCTTTTTTCACTTTCGGCGCTGTCTGGAGCAAAAAAGACAAACGTCCAGCTTTTGCTGCCACAGCAAAGGTGCCAGCGGGGAAAAGTGATGCTGGTCCTCACTGCCTCCTGGAACCCCTTCAAATGCCCCAGACAATTTGGCCCTCTCTGCTTTCCTGAGGACTCTATCCGCAAAAGCACCTTTTTTCACTTTCGGCGCTCTCTGGAGCAAAAAAGACAAACGTCCAGCTTTTGCTGCCACAGCAAAGGTGCCAGCGGGGAAAAGTGATGCTGGTCCTCACTGCCTCCTGGAACCCCTTCAAATGCCCCAGACAATTTGGCCCTCTCTGCTTTCCTGAGGACTCTATCCTCAAAAGCACCTTTTTTCACTTTCGGCGCTCTCTGGAGCAAAAAAGACAAACGTCCAGCTTTTGCTGCCACAGCAAAGGTGCCAGCGGGGAAAAGTGATGCTGGTCCTCACTGCCTCCTGGAACCCCTTCAAATGCCCCAGACAATTTGGCCCTCTCTGCTTTCCTGAGCACTCTATCCTCAAAAGCACCTTTTTTCACTTTCGGCGCTTTCTGGAGCAAAAAGGACAAACGTCCAGCTTTTGCTGCCACAGTAAAGGTGCCAGCGGGGAAAAGTGATGCTGGTTCTCACTGCCTCCTGGAACCCCTTCAAATGCCCCAGACAATTTGGCCCTCTCTGCTTTCCTGAGGACTCTATCCTCAAAAGCACCTTTTTTCACTTTCGGCGCTCTCTGGAGCAAAAAAGACAAACGTCCAGCTTTTGCTGCCACAGCAAAGGTGCCAGCGGGGAAAAGTGATGCTGGTTCTCACTGCCTCCTGGAACCCCTTCAAATGCCCCAGACAATTTGGCCCTCTCTGCTTTCCTGAGGACTCTATCCGCAAAAGCACCTTTTTTCACTTTCGGCACTCTCTGGAGCAAAAAAGACAAACGTCCAGCTTTTGCTGCCACAGCAAAAGTGCCAGCTGGGAAAAATGATGCTGGTCCTCACTGCCTCCTGGAACCCCTTCAAATGCCCCAGACAATTTGGCCCTCTCTGCTTTCCTGAGGACTCTATCCTCAAAAGCACCTTTTTTCACTTTCGGCGCTCTCTGGAGCAAAAAAGACAAACGTCCAGCTTTTGCTGCCACAGCAAAGGTGCCAGCGGGGAAAAGTGATGCTGGTCCTCACTGCCTCCTGGAACCCCTTCAAATGCCCCAGACAATTTGGCCCTCTCTGCTTTCCTGAGGACTCTATCCTCAAAAGCACCTTTTTTCACTTTCGGCGCTTTCTGGAGCAAAAAGGACAAACGTCCAGCTTTTGCTGCCACAGTAAAGGTGCCAGCGGGGAAAAGTGATGCTGGTTCTCACTGCCTCCTGGAACCCCTTCAAATGCCCCAGACAATTTGGCCCTCTCTGCTTTCCTGAGGACTCTATCCTCAAAAGCACCTTTTTTCACTTTCGGCGCTCTCTGGAGCAAAAAAGACAAACGTCCAGCTTTTGCTGCCACAGCAAAGGTGCCAGCGGGGAAAAGTGATGCTGGTCCTCACTGCCTCCTGGAACCCCTTCAAATGCCCCAGACAATTTGGCCCTCTCTGCTTTCCTGAGGACTCTATCCTCAAAAGCACCTTTTTTCACTTTCGGCGCTGTCTGGAGCAAAAAAGACAAACGTCCAGCTTTTGCTGCCACAGCAAAGGTGCCAGCGGGGAAAAGTGATGCTGGTCCTCACTGCCTCCTGGAACCCCTTCAAATGCCCCAGACAATTTGGCCCTCTCTGCTTTCCTGAGGACTCTATCCTCAAAAGCACCTTTTTTCACTTTCGGCGCTCTCTGGAGCAAAAAAGACAAACGTCCAGCTTTTGCTGCCACAGCAAAGGTGCCAGCGGGGAAAAGTGATGCTGGTCCTCACTGCCTCCTGGAACCCCTTCAAATGCCCCAGACAATTTGGCCCTCTCTGCTTTCCTGAGGACTCTATCCTCAAAAGCACCTTTTTTCACTTTCGGCGCTCTCTGGAGCAAAAAAGACAAACGTCCAGCTTTTGCTGCCACAGCAAAGGTGCCAGCGGGGAAAAGTGATGCTGGTCCTCACTGCCTCCTGGAACCCCTTCAAATGCCCCAGACAATTTGGCCCTCTCTGCTTTCCTGAGGACTCTATCCGCAAAAGCACCTTTTTTCACTTTCGGCGCTCTCTGGAGCAAAAAAGACAAACGTCCAGCTTTTGCTGCCACAGCAAAGGTGCCAGCGGGGAAAAGTGATGCTGGTCCTCACTGCCTCCTGGAACCCCTTCAAATGCCCCAGACAATTTGGCCCTCTCTGCTTTCCTGAGGACTCTATCCTCAAAAGCACCTTTTTTCACTTTCGGCGCTCTCTGGAGCAAAAAAGACAAACGTCCAGCTTTTGCTGCCACAGCAAAGGTGCCAGCGGGGAAAAGTGATGCTGGTCCTCACTGCCTCCTGGAACCCCTTCAAATGCCCCAGACAATTTGGCCCTCTCTGCTTTCCTGAGGACTCTATCCTCAAAAGCACCTTTTTTCACTTTCGGCGCTTTCTGGAGCAAAAAGGACAAACGTCCAGCTTTTGCTGCCACAGTAAAGGTGCCAGCGGGGAAAAGTGATGCTGGTTCTCACTGCCTCCTGGAACCCCTTCAAATGCCCCAGACAATTTGGCCCTCTCTGCTTTCCTGAGGACTCTATCCTCAAAAGCACCTTTTTTCACTTTCGGCGCTCTCTGGAGCAAAAAAGACAAACGTCCAGCTTTTGCTGCCACAGCAAAGGTGCCAGCGGGGAAAAGTGATGCTGGTCCTCACTGCCTCCTGGAACCCCTTCAAATGCCCCAGACAATTTGGCCCTCTCTGCTTTCCTGAGGACTCTATCCTCAAAAGCACCTTTTTTCACTTCCGGCGCAGTCTGGAGCAAAAAAGACAAACGTCCAGCTTTTGCTGCCACAGCAAAGGTGCCAGCGGGGAAAAGTGATGCTGGTCCTCACTGCCTCCTGGAACCCCTTCAAATGCCCCAGACAATTTGGCCCTCTCTGCTTTCCTGAGGACTCTATCCTCAAAAGCACCTTTTTTCACTTTCGGCGCTCTCTGGAGCAAAAAAGACAAACGTCCAGCTTTTGCTGCCACAGCAAAGGTGCCAGCGGGGAAAAGTGATGCTGGTCCTCACTGCCTCCTGGAACCCCTTCAAATGCCCCAGACAATTTGGCCCTCTCTGCTTTCCTGCGCACTCTATCCGCAAAAGCACCTTTTTTCACTTTCGGCGCTCTCTGGAGCAAAAAAGACAAACGTCCAGCTTTTGCTGCCACAGCAAAGGTGCCAGCGGGGAAAAGTGATGCTGGTCCTCACTGCCTCCTGGAACCCCTTCAAATGCCCCAGACAATTTGGCCCTCTCTGCTTTCCTGAGGACTCTATCCTCAAAAGCACCTTTTTTCACTTTCGGCGCTTTCTGGAGCAAAAAGTACAAACGTCCAGCTTTTGCTGCCACAGCAAAGGTGCCAGCGGTGAAAAGTGATGCTGGTTCTCACTGCCTCCTGGAACCCCTTCAAATGCCCCAGACAATTTGGCCCTCTCTGCTTTCCTGAGGACTCTATCCTCAAAAGCACCTTTTTTCACTTTCGGCGCTGTCTGGACCAAAAAAGACAAACGTCCAGCTTTTGCTGCCACAGCAAAGGTGCCAGCGGGGAAAAGTGATGCTGGTTCTCACTGCCTCCTGGAACCCCTTCAAATGCCCCAGACAATTTGGCCCTCTCTGCTTTCCTGAGGACTCTATCCTCAAAAGCACCTTTTTTCACTTTCGGCGCTCTCTGGAGCAAAAAAGACAAACGTCCAGCTTTTGCTGCCACAGCAAAGGTGCCAGCGGGGAAAAGTGATGCTGGTCCTCACTGCCTCCTGGAACCCCTTCAAATGCCCCAGACAATTTGGCCCTCTCTGCTTTCCTGAGGACTCTATCCTCAAAAGCACCTTTTTTCACTTTCGGCGCTCTCTGGAGCAAAAAAGACAAACGTCCAGCTTTTGCTGCCACAGCAAAGGTGCCAGCGGGGAAAAGTGATGCTGGTCCTCACTGCCTCCTGGAACCCCTTCAAATGCCCCAGACAATTTGGCCCTCTCTGCTTTCCTGAGGACTCTATCCGCAAAAGCACCTTTTTTCACTTTCGGCGCTCTCTGGAGCAAAAAAGACAAACGTCCAGCTTTTGCTGCCACAGCAAAGGTGCCAGCGGGGAAAAGTGATGCTGGTCCTCACTGCCTCCTGGAACCCCTTCAAATGCCCCAGACAATTTGGCCCTCTCTGCTTTCCTGAGGACTCTATCCTCAAAAGCACCTTTTTTCACTTTCGGCGCTCTCTGGAGCAAAAAAGACAAACGTCCAGCTTTTGCTGCCACAGCAAAGGTGCCAGCGGGAAAAAGTGATGCTGGTCCTCACTGCCTCCTGGAACCCCTTCAAATGCCCCAGACAATTTGGCCCTCTCTGCTTTCCTGAGGACTCTATCCTCAAAAGCACCTTTTTTCACTTTCGGCGCTCTCTGGAGCAAAAAAGACAAACGTCCAGCTTTTGCTGCCACAGCAAAGGTGCCAGCGGGGAAAAGTGATGCTGGTCCTCACTGCCTCCTGGAACCCCTTCAAATGCCCCAGACAATTTGGCCCTCTCTGCTTTCCTGAGCACTCTATCCTCAAAAGCACCTTTTTTCACTTTCGGCGCTTTCTGGAGCAAAAAGGACAAACGTCCAGCATTTGCTGCCACAGCAAAGGTGCCAGCGGAGAAAAGTGATGCTGGTTCTCACTGCCTCCTGGAACCCCTTAAAATGCCCCAGACAATTTGGCCCTCTCTGCTTTCCTGAGGACTCTATCCTCAAAAGCACCTTTTTTCACTTTCGGCGCTCTCTGGAGCAAAAAAGACAAACGTCCAGCTTTTGCTGCCACAGCAAAAGTGCCAGCGGGGAGAAGTGATGCTGGTTCTCACTGCCTCCTGGAACCCCTTCAAATGCCCCAGACAATTTGGCCCTCTCTGCTTTCCTGAGGACTCTATCCTCAAAAGCACCTTTTTTCACTTTCGTCGCTCTCTGGAGCAAAAAAGACAAACGCCCAGCTTTTGCTGCCACAGCAAAGGTGCCAGCGGGGAAAAGTGATGCTGGTCCTCACTGCCTCCTGGAACCCCTTCAAATGCCCCAGACAATTTGGCCCTCTCTGCTTTCCTGAGGACTCTATCCTCAAAAGCACCTTTTTTCACTTTCGGCGCTTTCTGGAGCAAAAAGGACAAACGTCCAGCTTTTGCTGCCACAGTAAAGGTGCCAGCGGGGAAAAGTGATGCTGGTTCTCACTGCCTCCTGGAACCCCTTCAAATGCCCCAGACAATTTGGCCCTCTCTGCTTTCCTGAGGACTCTATCCTCAAAAGCACCTTTTTTCACTTTCGGCGCACTCTGGAGCAAAAAAGACAAACGTCCAGCTTTTGCTGCCACAGCAAAGGTGCCAGCGGGGAAAAGTGATGCTGGTCCTCACTGCCTCCTGGAACCCCTTCAAATGCCCCAGACAATTTGGCCCTCTCTGCTTTCCTGAGGACTCTATCCTCAAAAGCACCTTTTTTCACTTTCGGCGCTGTCTGGAGCAAAAAAGACAAACGTCCAGCTTTTGCTGCCACAGCAAAGGTGCCAGCGGGGAAAAGTGATGCTGGTCCTCACTGCCTCCTGGAACCCCTTCAAATGCCCCAGACAATTTGGCCCTCTCTGCTTTCCTGAGGACTCTATCCTCAAAAGCACCTTTTTTCACTTTCGGCGCTGTCTGGAGCAAAAAAGACAAACGTCCAGCTTTTGCTGCCACAGCAAAGGTGCCAGCGGGGAAAAGTGATGCTGGTCCTCACTGCCTCCTGGAACCCCTTCAAATGCCCCAGACAATTTGGCCCTCTCTGCTTTCCTGCGCACTCTATCCGCAAAAGCACCTTTTTTCACTTTCGGCGCTGTCTGGAGCAAAAAAGACAAACGTTTAGCTTTTGCTGCCACAGCAAACGTGCCAGCGGGGAAAAGTGATGCTGGTCCTCACTGCCTCCTGGAACCCCTTCAAATGCCCCAGACAATTTGGCCCTCTCTGCTTTCCTGAGGACTCTATCCTCAAAAGCACCTTTTTTCACTTTCGGCGCTTTCTGGAGCAAAAAGTACAAACGTCCAGCTTTTGCTGCCACAGCAAAGGTGCCAGCGGTGAAAAGTGATGCTGGTTCTCACTGCCTCCTGGAACCCCTTCAAATGCCCCAGACAATTTGGCCCTCTCTGCTTTCCTGAGGACTCTATCCTCAAAAGCACCTTTTTTCACTTTCGGCGCTGTCTGGACCAAAAAAGACAAACGTCCAGCTTTTGCTGCCACAGCAAAGGTGCCAGCGGGGAAAAGTGATGCTGGTTCTCACTGCCTCCTGGAACCCCTTCAAATGCCCCATACAATTTGGCCCTCTCTGCTTTCCTGCGCACTCTGTACGCAAAAGCACCTTTTTTCACTTTCGGCGCTCTCTGGAGCAAAAAAGACAAACGTCCAGCTTTTGCTGCCACAGCAAAGGTGCCAGCGGGGAAAAGTGATGCTGGTCCTCACTGCCTCCTGGAACCCCTTCAAATGCCCCAGACAATTTGGCCCTCTCTGCTTTCCTGAGGACTCTATCCTCAAAAGCACCTTTTTTCACTTTCGGCGCTCTCTGGAGCAAAAAAGACAAACGTCCAGCTTTTGCTGCCACAGCAAAGGTGCCAGCGGGGAAAAGTGATGCTGGTCCTCACTGCCTCCTGGAACACCTTCAAATGCCCCAGACAATTTGGCCCTCTCTGCTTTCCTGAGGACTCTATCCGCAAAAGCACCTTTTTTCACTTTCGGCGCTCTCTGGAGCAAAAAAGACAAACGTCCAGCTTTTGCTGCCACAGCAAAGGTGCCAGCGGGGAAAAGTGATGCTGGTCCTCACTGCCTCCTGGAACCCCTTCAAATGCCCCAGACAATTTGGCCCTCTCTGCTTTCCTGAGGACTCTATCCTCAAAAGCACCTTTTTTCACTTTCGGCGCTGTCTGGAGCAAAAAAGACAAACGTCCAGCTTTTGCTGCCACAGCAAAGGTGCCAGCGGGGAAAAGTGATGCTGGTCCTCACTGCCTCCTGGAACCCCTTCAAATGCCCCAGACAATTTGGCCCTCTCTGCTTTCCTGAGGACTCTATCCTCAAAAGCACCTTTTTTCACTTTCGGCGCTCTCTGGAGCAAAAAAGACAAACGTCCAGCTTTTGCTGCCACAGCAAAGGTGCCAGCGGGGAAAAGTGATGCTGGTCCTCACTGCCTCCTGGAACCCCTTCAAATGCCCCAGACAATTTGGCCCTCTCTGCTTTCCTGAGCACTCTATCCTCAAAAGCACCTTTTTTCACTTTCGGCGCTTTCTGGAGCAAAAAGGACAAACGTCCAGCTTTTGCTGCCACAGCAAAGGTGCCAGCGGAGAAAAGTGATGCTGGTTCTCACTGCCTCCTGGAACCCCTTAAAATGCCCCAGACAATTTGGCCCTCTCCTCTCTGCTTTCCTGAGGACTCTATCCTCAAAAGCACCTTTTTTCACTTTCGGCGCTCTCTGGAGCAAAAAAGACAAACGTCCAGCTTTTGCTGCCACAGCAAAAGTGCCAGCGGGGAGAAGTGATGCTGGTTCTCACTGCCTCCTGGAACCCCTTCAAATGCCCCAGACAATTTGGCCCTCTCTGCTTTCCTGAGGACTCTATCCTCAAAAGCACCTTTTTTCACTTTCGGCGCTGTCTGGAGCAAAAAAGACAAACGTCCAGCTTTTGCTGCCACAGCAAAGGTGCCAGCGGGGAAAAGTGATGCTGGTCCTCACTGCCTCCTGGAACCCCTTCAAATGCCCCAGACAATTTGGCCCTCTCTGCTTTCCTGAGGACTCTATCCTCAAAAGCACCTTTTTTCACTTTCGGCGCTCTCTGGAGCAAAAAAGACAAACGTCCAGCTTTTGCTGCCACAGCAAAGGTGCCAGCGGGGAAAAGTGATGCTGGTCCTCACTGCCTCCTGGAACCCCTTCAAATGCCCCAGACAATTTGGCCCTCTCTGCTTTCCTGCGCACTCTATCCGCAAAAGCACCTTTTTTCACTTTCGGCGCTCTCTGGAGCAAAAAAGATAAACGTTTAGCTTTTGCTGCCAGAGCAAAGGTGCCAGCGGGGAAAAGTGATGCTGGTTCTCACTGCCTCCTGGAACCCCTTCAAATGCCCCAGACAATTTGGCCCTCTCTACTTTCCTGAGGACTCTGTCCTCAAAAGCACCTTTTTTCACTTTCGGCGCTCTCTGGAGCAAAAAAGACAAACGTCCAGCTTTTGCTGCCACTGCAAAGGTGCCAGCGGGGAAAAGTGATGCTGGTCCTCACTGCCTCCTGGAACCCCTTCAAATGCCCCAGACAATTTGGCCCTCTCTGCTTTCCTGCGCACTCTATCCTCAAAAGCACCTTTTTTCACTTTCGGCGCTGTCTGGAGCAAAAAAGACAAACGTCCAGCTTTTGCTGCCACAGCAAAGGTGCCAGCGGGGAAAAGTGATGCTGGTTCTCACTGCCTCCTGGAACCCCTTAAAATGCCCCAGACAATTTGGCCCTCTCTGCTTTCCTGAGGACTCTATCCTCAAAAGCACCTTTTTTCACTTTCGGCGCTCTCTGGAGCAAAAAAGACAAACGTCCAGCTTTTGCTGCCACAGCAAAGGTGCCAGCGGGGAAAAGTGATGCTGGTCCTCACTGCCTCCTGGAACCCCTTCAAATGCCCCAGACAATTTGGCCCTCTCTGCTTTCCTGCGCACTCTGTCCGCAAAAGCACCTTTTTTCACTTTCGGCGCTCTCTGGAGCAAAAAAGACAAACGTCCAGCTTTTGCTGCCACAGCAAAGGCGCCAGCGGGGAAAAGTGATGCTGGTCCTCACTGCCTCCTGGAACCCCTTCAAATGCCCCAGACAATTTGGCCCTCTCTGCTTTCCTGAGGACTCTATCCTCAAAAGCACCTTTTTTCACTTTCGGCGCTCTCTGGAGCAAAAAAGACAAACGTCCAGCTTTTGCTGCCACAGCAAAGGTGCCAGCGGGGAAAAGTGATGCTGGTCCTCACTGCCTCCTGGAACCCCTTCAAATGCCCCAGACAATTTGGCCCTCTCTGCTTTCCTGAGGACTCTATCCTCAAAAGCACCTTTTTTCACTTTCGGCGCTCTCTGGAGCAAAAAAGACAAACGTCCAGCTTTTGCTGCCACAGCAAAGGTGCCAGCGGGGAAAAGTGATGCTGGTCCTCACTGCCTCCTGGAACCCCTTCAAATGCCCCAGACAATTTGGCCCTCTCTGCTTTCCTGCGCACTCTGTCCGCAAAAGCACCTTTTTTCACTTTCGGCGCTCTCTGGAGCAAAAAAGACAAACGTCCAGCTTTTGCTGCCACAGCAAAGGCGCCAGCGGGGAAAAGTGATGCTGGTCCTCACTGCCTCCTGGAACCCCTTCAAATGCCCCAGACAATTTGGCCCTCTCTGCTTTCCTGAGGACTCTATCCTCAAAAGCACCTTTTTTCACTTTCGGCCCTCTCTGGAGCAAAAAAGACAAACGCCCAGCTTTTGATGCCACAGCAAAGGTGCCAGCGGGGAAAAGTGATGCTGGTCCTCACTGCCTCCTGGAACCCCTTCAAATGCCCCAGACAATTTGGCCCTCTCTGCTTTCCTGAGGACTCTATCCTCAAAAGCACCTTTTTTCACTTTCGGCGCTCTCTGGAGCAAAAAAGACAAACGTCCAGCTTTTGCTGCCACAGCAAAGGGGCCAGCGGGGAAAAATGATGCTGGTTCTCACTGCCTCCTGGAACCCCTTCAAATGCCCCAGATAATTTGGCCCTCTCTGCTTTCCTGAGGACTCTATCCTCAAAAGCACCTTTTTTCACTTTCGGCGCTCTCTGGAGCAAAAAAGACAAACGTCCAGCTTTTGCTGCCATAGCAAAGGTGCCAGCGGGGAAAAGTGATGCTGGTCCTCACTGCCTCCTGGAACCCCTTCAAATGCCCCAGACAATTTGGCCCTCTCTGCTTTCCTGAGGACTGTATCGTCAAAAGCACCTTTTTTCACTTTCGGCGCTGTCTGGAGCAAAAAAGACAAGCGTCCAGCTTTTGCTGCCACAGCAAAGGTGCCAGCGGGGAAAAATGATGCTGGTTCTCACTGCCTCCTGGAACCCCTTCAAATGCCCCAGATATTTTGGCCCTCTCTGCTTTCCTGAGGACTCTATCCTCAAAAGCACCTTTTTTCACTTTCGGCGCTCTCTGGAGCAAAAAAGACAAACGTCCAGCTTTTGCTGCCATAGCAAAGGTGCCAGCGGGGAAAAGTGATGCTGGTCCTCACTGCCTCCTGGAACCCCTTCAAATGCCCCAGACAATTTGGCCCTCTCTGCTTTCCTGAGGACTGTATCGTCAAAAGCACCTTTTTTCACTTTCGGCGCTGTCTGGAGCAAAAAAGACAAGCGTCCAGCTTTTGCTGCCACAGCAAAGGTGCCAGCGGGGAAAAATGATGCTGGTTCTCACTGCCTCCTGGAACCCCTTCAAATGCCCCAGATAATTTGGCCCTCTCTGCTTTCCTGAGGACTCTATCCTCAAAAGCACCTTTTTTCACTTTCGGCGCTCTCTGGAGCAAAAAAGACAAACGTCCAGCTTTTGCTGCCATAGCAAAGGTGCCAGCGGGGAAAAGTGATGCTGGTCCTCACTGCCTCCTGGAACCCCTTCAAATGCCCCAGACAATTTGGCCCTCTCTGCTTTCCTGAGGACTCTATCCTCAAAAGCACCTTTTTTCACTTTCGGCGCTCTCTGGAGCAAAGAAGAAAAACGTCCAGCTTTTGCTGCCACAGCAAAGGTGCCAGCGGGGAAAAGTGATGCTGGTCCTCACTGCCTCCTGGAACCCCTTCAAATGCCCCAGACAATTTGGCCCTCTCTGCTTTCCTGCGCACTCTATCCTCAAAAGCACCTTTTTTCACTTTCGGCGCTCTCTGGAGCAAAAAAGACAAACGTCCAGCTTTTGCTGCCACAGCAAAGGTGCCAGCGGGGAAAAGTGATGCTGGTCCTCACTGCCTCCTGGAACCCCTTCAAATGCCCCAGACAATTTGGCCCTCTCTGCTTTCCTGAGGACTCTATCCTCAAAAGCACCTTTTTTCACTTTCGGCGCTCTCTGGAGCAAAAAAGACAAACGTCCAGCTTTTGCTGCCACAGCAAAGGTGCCAGCGGGGAAAAGTGATGCTGGTCCTCACTGCCTCCTGGAACCCCTTCAAATGCCCCAGACAATTTGGCCCTCTCTGCTTTCCTGAGGACTCTATCCTCAAAAGCACCTTTTTTCACTTTCGGCGCTGTCTGGAGCAAAAAAGACAAACGCCCAGCTTTTGCTGCCATAGCAAAGGTGCCAGCGGGGAAAAGTGATGCTGGTCCTCACTGCCTCCTGGAACCCCTTCAAATGCCCCAGACAATTTGGCCCTCTCTGCTTTCCTGAGGACTCTATCCTCAAAAGCACCTTTTTTCACTTTCGGCGCTGTCTGGAGCAAAAAAGACAAACGTCCAGCTTTTGCTGCCACAGCAAAGGTGCCAGCGGGGAAAAGTGATGCTGGTCCTCACTGCCTCCTGGAACCCCTTCAAATGCCCCAGACAATTTGGCCCTCTCTGCTTTCCTGCGCACTCTATCCTCAAAAGCACCTTTTTTCACTTTCGGCGCTGTCTGGAGCAAAAAAGACAAACGTCCAGCTTTTGCTGCCACAGCAAAGGTGCCAGCGGGGAAAAGTGATGCTGGTCCTCACTGCCTCCTGGAACCCCTTCAAATGCCCCAGACAATTTGGCCCTCTCTGCTTTCCTGAGGACTCAATCTTCAAAAGCACCTTTTTTCACTTTCGGCGCTCTCTGGAGCAAAAAAGACAAACGTCCAGCTTTTGCTGCCACAGCAAAAGTGCCAGCGGGGAAAAGTGATGCTGGTTCTCACTGCCTCCTGGAACCCCTTCAAATGCCCCAGACAATTTGGCCCTCTCTGCTTTCCTGAGGACTCTATCCTCAAAAGCACCTTTTTTCACTTTCGGCGCTGTCTGGAGCAAAAAAGACAAACGCCCAGCTTTTGCTGCCATAGCAAAGGTGCCAGCGGGGAAAAGTGATGCTGGTCCTCACTGCCTCCTGGAACCCCTTCAAATGCCCCAGACAATTTGGCCCTCTCTGCTTTCCTGAGGACTCTATCCTCAAAAGCACCTTTTTTCACTTTCGGCGCTGTCTGGAGCAAAAAAGACAAACGTCCAGCTTTTGCTGCAACAGCAAAGGTGCCAGCGGGGAAAAGTGATGCTGGTCCTCACTGCCTCCTGGAACCCCTTCAAATGCCCCAGACAATTTGGCCCTCTCTGCTTTCCTGCGCACTCTATCCTCAAAAGCACCTTTTTTCACTTTCGGCGCTGTCTGGAGCAAAAAAGACAAACGTCCAGCTTTTGCTGCCACAGCAAAGGTGCCAGCGGGGAAAAGTGATGCTGGTCCTCACTGCCTCCTGGAACCCCTTCAAATGCCCCAGACAATTTGGCCCTCTCTGCTTTCCTGAGGACTCAATCTTCAAAAGCACCTTTTTTCACTTTCGGCGCTCTCTGGAGCAAAAAAGACAAACGTCCAGCTTTTGCTGCCACAGCAAAAGTGCCAGCGGGGAAAAGTGATGCTGGTTCTCACTGCCTCCTGGAACCCCTTCAAATGCCCCAGACAATTTGGCCCTCTCTGCTTTCCTGAGCACTCTATCCTCAAAAGCACCGTTTTTCACTTTCGGCTCTGTCTGGAGTAAAAAAGACAAACGTCCAGCTTTTGCTGCCACAGCAAAGGTGCCAGTGGGGAAAAGTGATGCTGGTCCTCACTGCCTCCTGGAACCCCTTCAAATGCCCCAGACAATTTGGCCCTCTCTGCTTTCCTGAGGACTCTATCCTCAAAAGCACCTTTTTTCACTTTCGGCGCTGTCTGGAGCAAAAAAGACAAACGTCCAGCTTTTGCTGCCACAGCAAAGGTGCCAGCGGGGAAAAGTGATGCTGGTTCTCACTGCCTCCTGGAACCCCTTCAAATGCCCCAGACAATTTGGCCCTCTCTGCTTTCCTGAGGACTCTATCCTCAAAAGCACCTTTTTTCACTTTCGGCGCTCTCTGGAGCAAAAAAGACAAACGTCCAGCTTTTGATGCCACAGCAAAGGTGCCAGCGGGGAAAAGTGATGCTGGTTCTCACTGCCTCCTGGAACCCCTTCAAATGCCCCAGACAATTTGGCCCTCTCTGCTTTCCTGAGCACTCTATCCTCAAAAGCACCTTTTTTCACTTTCGGCGCTCTCTGGAGCAAAAAAGACAAACGTCCAGCTTTTGCTGCCACAGCAAAGGTGCCAGCGGGGAAAAGTGATGCTGGTCCTCACTGCCTCCTGGAACCCCTTCAAATGCCCCAGACAATTTGGCCCTCTCTGCTTTCCTGAGGACTCTATCCTCAAAAGCACCTTTTTTCACTTTCGGCGCTCTCTGGAGCAAAAAAGACAAACGTCCAGCTTTTGCTGCCACAGCAAAGGTGCCAGCGGGGAAAAGTGATGCTGGTCCTCACTGCCTCCTGGAACCCCTTCAAATGCCCCAGACAATTTGGCCCTCTCTGCTTTCCTGCGCACTCTATCCTCAAAAGCACCTTTTTTCACTTTCGGCGCTGTCTGGAGCAAAAAAGACAAACGTCCAGCATTTGCTGCCACAGCAAAGGTGCCAGCGGGGAAAAGTGATGCTGGTTCTCACTGCCTCCTGGAACCCCATCAAATGCCCCAGACAATTTGGCCCTCTCTGCTTTCCTGAGGACTCTATCCGCAAAAGCACCTTTTTTCACTTTCGGCGCTCTCTGGAGCAAAAAAGACAAACGTCCAGCTTTTGCTGCCACAGCAAAGGTGCCAGCGGGGAAAAGTGATGCTGGTTCTCACTGCCTCCTGGAACCCCTTCAAATGCCCCAGACAATTTGGCCCTCTCTACTTTCCTGAGGACTCTATCCTCAAAAGCACCTTTTTTCACTTTCGGCGCTCTCTGGAGCAAAAAAGACAAACGTCCAGCTTTTGCTGCCACAGCAAAGGTGCCAGTGGGGAAAAGTGATGCTGGTCCTCACTGCCTCCTGGAACCCCTTCAAATGCCCCAGACAATTTGGCCCTCTCTGCTTTCCTGAGGACTCTATCCTCAAAAGCACCTTTTTTCACTTTCGGCGCTCTCTGGAGCAAAAAAGACAAACGTCCAGCTTTTGCTGCCACAGCAAAGGTGCCAGTGGGGAAAAGTGATGCTGGTCCTCACTGCCTCCTGGAACCCCTTCAAATGCCCCAGACAATTTGGCCCTCTCTGCTTTCCTGAGGACTCTATCCGCAAAAGCACCTTTTTTCACTTTCGGCGCTCTCTGGAGCAAAAAAGACAAACGTCCAGCTTTTGCTGCCACAGCAAAGGTGCCAGCGGGGAAAAGTGATGCTGGTCCTCACTGCCTCCTGGAACCCCTTCAAATGCCCCAGACAATTTGGCCCTCTCTGCTTTCCTGAGGACTCAATCTTCAAAAGCACCTTTTTTCACTTTCGGCGCTCTCTGGAGCAAAAAAGACAAACGTCCAGCTTTTGCTGCCACAGCAAAAGTGCCAGCGGGGAAAAGTGATGCTGGGTCTCACTGCCTCCTGGAACCCCTTCAAATGCCCCAGACAATTTGGCCCTCTCTGCTTTCCTGAGGACTCTATCCTCAAAAGCACCTTTTTTCACTTTCGGCGCTCTCTGGAGCAAAAAAGACAAACGTCCAGCTTTTGCTGCCACAGCAAAGGTGCCAGCGGGGAAAAGTGATGCTGGTCCTCACTGCCTCCTGGAACCCCTTCAAATGCCCCAGACAATTTGGCCCTCTCTGCTTTCCTGAGGACTCAATCTTCAAAAGCACCTTTTTTCACTTTCGGCGCTCTCTGGAGCAAAAAAGACAAACGTCCAGCTTTTGCTGCCACAGCAAAAGTGCCAGCGGGGAAAAGTGATGCTGGGTCTCACTGCCTCCTGGAACCCCTTCAAATGCCCCAGACAATTTGGCCCTCTCTGCTTTCCTGCGCACTCTATCCTCAAAAGCACCTTTTTTCACTTTCGGCGCTGTCTGGAGCAAAAAAGACAAACATCCAGCTATTGCTGCCATAGCAAAGGTGCCAGCGGGGAAAAGTGATGCTGGTCCTCACTGCCTCCTGGAACCCCTTCAAATGCCCCAGACAATTTGGCCCTCTCTGCTTTCCTGAGGACTCTATCCTCAAAAGCACCTTTTTTCACTTCCGGCGCTCTCTGGAGCAAAGAAGACAAACGTCCAGCTTTTGCTGCCACAGCAAAGGTGCCAGCGGGGAAAAGTGATGCTGGTCCTCACTGCCTCCTGGAACCCCTTCAAATGCCCCAGACAATTTGGCCCTCTCTGCTTTACTGAGGACTCTATCCTCAAAAGCACCTTTTTTTAACTTTCGGCGCTGTCTGGAGCAAAAAAGACAAACGTCCAGCTATTGCTGCCATAGCAAAGGTGCCAGCGGGGAAAAGTGATGCTGGTCCTCACTGCCTCCTGGAACCCCTTCAAATGCCCCAGACAATTTGGCCCTCTCTGCTTTCCTGAGGACTCTATCCTCAAAAGCACCTTTTTTCACTTTCGGCGCTCTCTGGAGCAAAAAAGACAAACGTCCAGCTTTTGCTGCCACAGCAAAGGTGCCAGCGGGGAAAAGTGATGCTGGTTCTCACTGCCTCCTGGAACCCCTTCAAATGCCCCAGACAATTTGGCCCTCTCTGCTTTACTGAGGACTCTATCCTCAAAAGCACCTTTTTTTAACTTTCGGCGCTGTCTGGAGCAAAAAAGACAAACGTCCAGCTATTGCTGCCATAGCAAAGGTGCCAGCGGGGAAAAGTGATGCTGGTCCTCACTGCCTCCTGGAACCCCTTCAAATGCCCCAGACAATTTGGCCCTCTCAGCTTTCCTGAGGACTCTATCCTCAAAAGCACCTTTTTTCACTTTCGGCGCTCTCTGGAGCAAAAAAGACAAACGTCCAGCTTTTGCTGCCACAGCAAAGGTGCCAGCGGGGAAAAGTGATGCTGGTCCTCACTGCCTCCTGGAACCCCTTCAAATGCCCCAGACAATTTGGCCCTCTCTGCTTTCCTGAGGACTCAATCTTCAAAAGCACCTTTTTTCACTTTCGGCGCTCTCTGGAGCAAAAAAGACAAACGTCCAGCTTTTGCTGCCACAGCAAAAGTGCCAGCGGGGAAAAGTGATGCTAGGTCTCACTGCCTCCTGGAACCCCTTCAAATGCCCCAGACAATTTGGCCCTCTCTGCTTTCCTGAGCACTCTATCCTCAAAAGCACCTTTTTTCACTTTCGGCGCTCTCTGGAGCAAAAAAGACAAACGTCCAGCTTTTGCTGCCACAGCAAAGGTGCCAGTGGGGAAAAGTGATGCTGGTCCTCACTGCCTCCTGGAACCCCTTCAAATGCCCCAGACAATTTGGCCCTCTCTGCTTTCCTGAGGACTTTATCCTCAAAAGCACCTTTTTTCACTTTCGGCGCTCTCTGGAGCAAAAAAGACCAACGTCCAGCTTTTGCTGCCACAGCAAAAGTGCCAGCGGGGAAAAGTGATGCTGGTTCTCACTGCCTCCTGGAACCCCTTCAAATGCCCCAGACAATTTGGCCCTCTCTGCTTTCCTGAGGACTCTATCCTCAAAAGCACCTTTTTTCACTTTCGGCGCTGTCTGGAGCAAAAAAGACAAACGTCCAGCTTTTGCTGCCACAGCAAAGGTGCCAGCGGGGAAAAGTGATGCTGGTTCTCACTGCCTCCTGGAACCCCTTCAAATGCCCCAGACAATTTGGCCCTCTCTGCTTTCCTGAGGACTCTATCCTCAAAAGCACCTTTTTTCACTTTCGGCGCTCTCTGGAGCAAAAAAGACAAACGTCCAGATTTTGCTGCCACAGCAAAGGTGCCAGCGGGGAAAAGTGATGCTGGTCCTCACTGCCTCCTGGAACCCCTTCAAATGCCCCAGACAATTTGGCCCTCTCTGCTTTCCTGAGCACTCTATCCTCAAAAGCACCTTTTTTCACTTCCGGCGCTCTCTGGAGCAAAAAAGACAAACGTCCAGCTTTTGCTGCCACAGCAAAGGTGCCAGCGCGGAAAAGTGATGCTGGTCCTCACTGCCTCCTGGAACCCCTTCAAATGCCCCAGACAATTTGGCCCTCTCTGCTTTCCTGAGGACTCTATCGTCAAAAGCACCTTTTTTCACTTTCGGCGCTGTCTGGAGCAAAAAAGACAAACGTCCAGCTTTTGCTGCCACAGCAAAGGTGCCAGCGGGGAAAAGTGATGCTGGTTCTCACTGCCTCCTGGAACCCCTTCAAATGCCCCAGACAATTTGGCCCTCTCTGCTTTCCTGCGCACTCTATCCTCAAAAGCACCTTTTTTCACTTTCGGCGCTGTCTGGAGCAAAAAAGACAAACGTCCAGCATTTGCTGCCACAGCAAAGGTGCCAGCGGGGAAAAGTGATGCTGGTTCTCACTGCCTCCTGGAACCCCTTCAAATGCCCCAGACAATTTGGCCCTCTCTGCTTTCCTGAGCACTCTATCCGCAAAAGCACCTTTTTTCACTTTCGGCGCTCTCTGGAGCAAAAAAGACAAACGTCCAGCTTTTGCTGCCACAGCAAAGGTGCCAGCGGGGAAAAGTGATGCTGGTTCTCACTGCCTCCTGGAACCCCTTCAAATGCCCCAGACAATTTGGCCCTCTCTGCTTTCCTGAGGACTCTATCCTCAAAAGCACCTTTTTTCACTTTCGGCGCTGTCTGGAGCAGAAAAGACAAACGTCCAGCTTTTGCTGCCACAGCAAAGGTGCCAGTGGGGAAAAGTGATGCTGGTCCTCACTGCCTCCTGGAACACCTTCAAATGCCCCAGACAATTTGGCCCTCTCTGCTTTCCTGAGGACTCTATCCTCAAAAGCACCTTTTTTCACTTTCGGCGCTCTCTGGAGCAAAAAAGACAAACGTCCAGCTTTTGCTGCCACAGCAAAGGTGCCAGCGGGGAAAAGTGATGCTGGTCCTCACTGCCTCCTGGAACACCTTCAAATGCCCCAGACAATTTGGCCCTCTCTGCTTTCCTGAGGACTCTATCCGCAAAAGCACCTTTTTTCACTTTCGGCGCTCTCTGGAGCAAAAAAGACAAACGTCCAGCTTTTGCTGCCACAGCAAAAGTGCCAGCGGGGAAAAGTGATGCTGGTCCTCACTGCCTCCTGGAACCCCTTCAAATGCCCTAGACAATTTGGCCCTCTCTGCTTTCCTGAGGACTCTATCCTCAAAAGCACCTTTTTTCACTTTCGGCGCTGTCTGGAGCAAAAAAGACAAACGTCCAGCTTTTGCTGCCACAGCAAAGGTGCCAGCGGGGAAAAGTGATGCTGGTCCTCACTGCCTCCTGGAACCCCTTCAAATGCCCCAGACAATTTGGCCCTCTCTGCTTTCCTGAGGACTCTATCCTCAAAAGCACCTTTTTTCACTTTCGGCGCTCTCTGGAGCAAAAAAGACAAACGTCCAGCTTTTGCTGCCACAGCAAAGGTGCCAGCGGGGAAAAGTGATGCTGGGTCTCACTGCCTCCTGGAACCCCTTCAAATGCCCCAGACAATTTGGCCCTCTCTGCTTTCCTGAGGACTTTATCCTCAAAAGCACCTTTTTTCACTTTCGGCGCTCTCTGGAGCAAAAAAGACCAACGTCCAGCTTTTGCTGCCACAGCAAAAGTGCCAGCGGGGAAAAGTGATGCTGGTTCTCACTGCCTCCTGGAACCCCTTCAAATGCCCCAGACAATTTGGCCCTCTCTGCTTTCCTGAGGACTCTATCCTCAAAAGCACCTTTTTTCACTTTCGGCGCTCTCTGGAGCAAAAAAGACAAACGTCCAGCTTTTGCTGCCACAGCAAAGGTGCCAGCGGGGAAAAGTGATGCTGGTTCTCACTGCCTCCTGGAACCCCTTCAAATGCCCCAGACAATTTGGCCCTCTCTGCTTTCCTGAGGACTCTATCCTCAAAAGCACCTTTTTTCACTTCCGGCGCAGTCTGGAGCAAAAAAGACAAACGTCCAGATTTTGCTGCCACAGCAAAGGTGCCAGCGGGGAAAAGTGATGCTGGTCCTCACTGCCTCCTGGAACCCCTTCAAATGCCCCAGACAATTTGGCCCTCTCTGCTTTCCTGAGGACTCTATCCTCAAAAGCACCTTTTTTCACTTCCGGCGCTCTCTGGAGCAAAAAAGACAAACGTCCAGCTTTTGCTGCCACAGCAAAGGTGCCAGCGCGGAAAAGTGATGCTGGTCCTCACTGCCTCCTGGAACCCCTTCAAATGCCCCAGACAATTTGGCCCTCTCTGCTTTCCTGAGGACTCTATCCTCAAAAGCACCTTTTTTCACTTTCGGCGCTGTCTGGAGCAAAAAAGACAAACGTCCAGCTTTTGCTGCCACAGCAAAGGTGCCAGCGGGGAAAAGTGATGCTGGTTCTCACTGCCTCCTGGAACCCCTTCAAATGCCCCAGACAATTTGGCCCTCTCTGCTTTCCTGCGCACTCTATCCTCAAAAGCACCTTTTTTCACTTTCGGCGCTGTCTGGAGCAAAAAAGACAAACGTCCAGCATTTGCTGCCACAGCAAAGGTGCCAGCGGGGAAAAGTGATGCTGGTTCTCACTGCCTCCTGGAACCCCTTCAAATGCCCCAGACAATTTGGCCCTCTCTGCTTTCCTGAGCACTCTATCCGCAAAAGCACCTTTTTTCACTTTCGGCGCTCTCTGGAGCAAAAAAGACAAACGTCCAGCTTTTGCTGCCACAGCAAAGGTGCCAGCGGGGAAAAGTGATGCTGGTTCTCACTGCCTCCTGGAACCCCTTCAAATGCCCCAGACAATTTGGCCCTCTCTGCTTTCCTGAGGACTCTATCCTCAAAAGCACCTTTTTTCACTTTCGGCGCTCTCTGGAGCAAAAAAGACAAATGTCCAGCTTTTGCTGCCACAGCAAAGGTGCCAGTGGGGAAAAGTGATGCTGGTCCTCACTGCCTCCTGGAACACCTTCAAATGCCCCAGACAATTTGGCCCTCTCTGCTTTCCTGAGGACTCTATCCTCAAAAGCACCTTTTTTCACTTTCGGCGCTCTCTGGAGCAAAAAAGACAAACGTCCAGCTTTTGCTGCCACAGCAAAGGTGCCAGCGGGGAAAAGTGATGCTGGTCCTCACTGCCTCCTGGAACCCCTTCAAATGCCCCAGACAATTTGGCCCTCTCTGCTTTCCTGAGGACTCTATCCGCAAAAGCACCTTTTTTCACTTTCGGCGCTCTCTGGAGCAAAAAAGACAAACGTCCAGCTTTTGCTGCCACAGCAAAAGTGCCAGCGGGGAAAAGTGATGCTGGTCCTCACTGCCTCCTGGAACCCCTTCAAATGCCCTAGACAATTTGGCCCTCTCTGCTTTCCTGAGGACTCTATCCTCAAAAGCACCTTTTTTCACTTTCGGCGCTGTGTGGAGCAAAAAAGACAAACGTCCAGCTTTTGCTGCCACAGCAAAGGTGCCAGCGGGGAAAAGTGATGCTGGTCCTCACTGCCTCCTGGAACCCCTTGAAATGCCCCAGACAATTTGGCCCTCTCTGCTTTCCTGAGGACTCTATCCTCAAAAGCACCTTTATTCACTTTCGGCGCTCTCTGGAGCAAAAAAGACAAACGTCCAGCTTTTGCTGCCACAGCAAAGGTGCCAGCGGGGAAAAGTGATGCTGGGTCTCACTGCCTCCTGGAACCCCTTCAAATGCCCCAGACAATTTGGCCCTCTCTGCTTTCCTGAGCACTCTATCCTCAAAAGCACCTTTTTTCACTTTCGGCGCTCTCTGGAGCAAAAAAGACAAACGTCCAGCTTTTGCTGCCACAGCAAAGGTGCCAGCGGGGAAAAGTGATGCTGGTCCTCACTGCCTCCTGGAACCCCTTCAAATGCCCCAGACAATTTGGCCCTCTCTGCTTTCCTGAGGACTCTATCCTCAAAAGCACCTTTTTTCACTTTCGGCGCTCTCTGGAGCAAAAAAGACAAACGTCCAGCTTTTGCTGCCACAGCAAAGGTGCCAGCGGGGAAAAGTGATGCTGGTCCTCACTGCCTCCTGGAACCCCTTCAAATGCCCCAGACAATTTGGCCCTCTCTGCTTTCCTGAGCACTCTATCCTCAAAAGCACCTTTTTTCACTTTCGGCGCTGTCTGGAGCAAAAAAGACAAACGTCCAGCTTTTGCTGCCACAGCAAAGGTGCCAGCGGGGAAAAGTGATGCTAGTTCTCACTGCCTCCTGGAACCCCTTCAAATGCCCCAGACAATTTGGCCCTCTCTGCTTTCCTGAGCACTCTATCCTCAAAAGCACCTTTTTTCACCTTCGGAGCAGTCTGGAGCAAAAAAGACAAACGTCCAGCTTTTGCTGCCACAGCAAAGGTGCCAGCGGGGAAAAGTGATGCTGGTCCTCACTGCCTCCTGGAACCCCTTCAAATGCCCCAGACAATTTGGCCCTCTCTGCTTTCCTGAGGACTCTATCGTCAAAAGCACCTTTTTTCACTTTCGGCGCTCTCTGGAGCAAAAAAGACAAACGTCCAGCTTTTGCTGCCCCAGCAAAGGTGCCAGCGGGGAAAAGTGATGCTGGTCCTCACTGCCTCCTGGAACCCCTTCAAATGCCCCAGACAATTTGGCCCTCTCTGCTTTCCTGCGCACTCTATCCTCAAAAGCACCTTTTTTCACTTTCGGCGCTGTCTGGAGCAAAGAAGACAAACGTCCAGCTTTTGCTGCCACAGCAAAGGTGCCAGCGGGGAAAAGTGATGCTGGTTCTCACTGCCTCCTGGAACCCCTTCAAATGCCCCAGACAATTTGGCCCTCTCTGCTTTCCTGAGGACTCTATCCGCAAAAGCACCTTTTTTCACTTTCGGCGCTCTCTGCAGCAAAAAAGTCAAACGTCCAGCTTTTGCTGCCACAGCAAAGGTGCCAGCGGGGAAAAGTGATGCTGGTTCTCACTGCCTCCTGGAACCCCTTCAAATGCCCCAGACAATTTGGCCCTCTCTGCTTTCCTGAGGACTCTATCCTCAAAAGCACCTTTTTTCACTTTCGGCGCTGTCTGGAGCAAAAAAGACAAACGTCCAGCTTTTGCTGCCACAGCAAAGGTGCCAGTGGGGAAAAGTGATGCTGGTCCTCACTGCCTCCTGGAACCCCTTCAAATGCCCCAGACAATTTGGCCCTCTCTGCTTTCCTGAGCACTCTATCCTCAAAAGCACCTTTTTTCACTTTCGGCGCTCTCTGGAGCAAAAAAGACAAACGTCCAGCTTTTGCTGCCACAGCAAAGGTGCCAGTGGGGAAAAGTGATGCTGGTCCTCACTGCCTCCTGGAACCCCTTCAAATGCCCCAGACAATTTGGCCCTCTCTGCTTTCCTGAGGACTCTATCCTCAAAAGCACCTTTTTTCACTTTCGGCGCTCTCTGGAGCAAAAAAGACAAACGTCCAGCTTTTGCTGCCACAGCAAAGGTGCCAGCGGGGAAAAGTGATGCTGGTCCTCACTGCCTCCTGGAACACCTTCAAATGCCCCAGACAATTTGGCCCTCTCTGCTTTCCTGAGGACTCTATCCTCAAAAGCACCTTTTTTCACTTTCGGCGCTGTCTGGAGCAAAAAAGACAAACGTCCAGCTTTTGCTGCCACAGCAAAGGTGCCAGCGGGGAAAAGTGATGCTGGTCCTCACTGCCTCCTGGAACCCCTTCAAATGCCCCAGACAATTTGGCCCTCTCTGCTTTCCTGAGGACTCTATCCTCAAAAGCACCTTTTTTCACTTTCGGCGCTCTCTGGAGCAAAAAAGACAAACGTCCAGCTTTTGCTGCCACAGCAAAGGTGCCAGCGGGGAAAAGTGATGCTGGTCCTCACTGCCTCCTGGAACCCCTTCAAATGCCCCAGACAATTTGGCCCTCTCTGCTTTCCTGCGCACTCTATACTCAAAAGCACCTTTTTTCACATTCGGTGCTCTCTGGAGCAAAAAAGACAAACGTCCAGCTTTTGCTGCCACAGCAAAGGTGCCAGCGGGGAAAAGTGATGCTGGTCCTCACTGCCTCCTGGAACCCCTTCAAATGCCCCAGACAATTTGGCCCTCTCTGCTTTCCTGAGGACTCAATCTTCAAAAGCACCTTTTTTCACTTCCGGCGCTCTCTGGAGCAAAAAAGACAAACGTCCAGCTTTTGCTGCCACAGCAAAAGTGCCAGCGGGGAAAAGTGATGCTGGGTCTCACTGCCTCCTGGAACCCCTTCAAATGCCCCAGACAATTTGGCCCTCTCTGCTTTCCTGAGCACTCTATCCTCAAAAGCACCTTTTTTCACTTTCGGCGCTCTCTGGAGCAAAAAAGACAAACGTCCAGCTTTTGCTGCCACAGCAAAGGTGCCAGCGGGGAAAAGTGATGCTGGTTCTCACTGCCTCCTGGAACCCCTTAAAATGCCCCAGACAATTTGGCCCTCTCTGCTTTCCTGAGGACTCTATCCTCAAAAGCACCTTTTTTCACTTTCGGCGCTCTCTGGAGCAAAAAAGACAAACGTCCAGCTTTTGCTGCCACAGCAAAGGTGCCAGCGGGGAAAAGTGATGCTGGTCCTCACTGCCTCCTGGAACCCCTTCAAATGCCCCAGACAATTTGGCCCTCTCTGCTTTCCTGATGACTCAATCTTCAAAAGCACCTTTTTTCACTTTCGGCGCTCTCTGGAGCAAAAAAGACAAACGTCCAGCTTTTGCTGCCACAGCAAAAGTGCCAGCGGGGAAAAGTGATGCTGGGTCTCACTGCCTCCTGGAACCCCTTCAAATGCCCCAGACAATTTGGCCCTCTCTGCTTTCCTGAGCACTCTATCCTCAAAAGCACCTTTTTTCACTTTCGGCGCTGTCTGGAGCAAAAAAGACAAACGTCCAGCTTTTGCTGCCACAGCAAAGGTGCCTGCGGGGAAAAGTGATGCTGGTCCTCACTGCCTCCTGGAACCCCTTCAAATGCCCCAGACAATTTGGCCCTCTCTGCTTTCCTGAGGACTCTATCCTCAAAAGCACCTTTTTTCACTTTCGGCGCTCTCTGGAGCAAAAAAGACAAACGTCCAGCTTTTGATGCCACAGCAAAGGTGCCAGCGGGGAAAAGTGATGCTGGTCCTCACTGCCTCCTGGAACCCCTTCAAATGCCCCAGACAATTTGGCCCTCTCTGCTTTCCTGCGCACTCTATACTCAAAAGCACCTTTTTTCACTTTCGGCGCTGTCTGGAGCAAAAAAGACAAACGTCCAGCTTTTGCTGCCACAGCAAAGGTGCCAGCGGGGAAAAGTGATGCTGGTCCTCACTGCCTCCTGGAACCCCTTCAAATGCCCCAGACAATTTGGCCCTCTCTGCTTTCCTGAGGACTCAATCTTCAAAAGCACCTTTTTTCACTTTCGGCGCTCTCTGGAGCAAAAAAGACAAACGTCCAGCTTTTGCTGCCACAGCAAAAGTGCCAGCGGGGAAAAGTGATGCTGGGTCTCACTGCCTCCTGGAACCCCTTCAAATGCCCCAGACAATTTGGCCCTCTCTGCTTTCCTGAGCACTCTATCCTCAAAAGCACCTTTTTTCACTTTCGGCGCTCTCTGGAGCAAAAAAGACAAACGTCCAGCTTTTGCTGCCACAGCAAAGGTGCCAGCGGGGAAAAGTGATGCTGGTTCTCACTGCCTCCTGGAACCCCTTCAAATGCCCCAGACAATTTGGCCCTCTCTGCTTTCCTGAGGACTCTATCCTCAAAAGCACCTTTTTTCACTTTCGGCGCTCTCTGGAGCAAAAAAGACAAACGTCCAGCTTTTGCTGCCACAGCAAAGGTGCCAGCGGGGAAAAGTGATGCTGGTTCTCACTGCCTCCTGGAACCCCTTCAAATGCCCCAGACAATTTGGCCCTCTCTGCTTTCCTGAGGACTCTATCCTCAAAAGCACCTTTTTTCACTTTCGGCGCTCTCTGGAGCAAAAAAGACAAACGTCCAGCTTTTGCTGCCACAGCAAAGGTGCCAGTGGGGAAAAGTGATGCTGGTCCTCACTGCCTCCTGGAACACCTTCAAATGCCCCAGACAATTTGGCCCTCTCTGCTTTCCTGAGGACTCTATCCTCAAAAGCACCTTTTTTCACTTTCGGCGCTCTCTGGAGCAAAAAAGACAAACGTCCAGCTTTTGCTGCCACAGCAAAGGTGCCAGCGGGGAAAAGTGATGCTGGTCCTCACTGCCTCCTGGAACACCTTCAAATGCCCCAGACAATTTGGCCCTCTCTGCTTTCCTGAGGACTCTATCCGCAAAAGCACCTTTTTTCACTTTCGGCGCTCTCTGGAGCAAAAAAGACAAACGTCCAGCTTTTGCTGCCACAGCAAAAGTGCCAGCGGGGAAAAGTGATGCTGGTCCTCACTGCCTCCTGGAACCCCTTCAAATGCCCTAGACAATTTGGCCCTCTCTGCTTTCCTGAGGACTCTATCCTCAAAAGCACCTTTTTTCACTTTCGGCGCTGTCTGGAGCAAAAAAGACAAACGTCCAGCTTTTGCTGCCACAGCAAAGGTGCCAGCGGGGAAAAGTGATGCTGGTCCTCACTGCCTCCTGGAACCCCTTCAAATGCCCCAGACAATTTGGCCCTCTCTGCTTTCCTGAGGACTCTATCCTCAAAAGCACCTTTATTCACTTTCGGCGCTCTCTGGAGCAAAAAAGACAAACGTCCAGCTTTTGCTGCCACAGCAAAGGTGCCAGCGGGGAAAAGTGATGCTGGTCCTCACTGCCTCCTGGAACCCCTTCAAATGCCCCAGACAATTTGGCCCTCTCTGCTTTCCTGAGGACTCTATCGTCAAAAGCACCTTTTTTCACTTTCGGCGCTGTCTGGAGCAAAAAAGACAAACGTCCAGCTTTTGCTGCCACAGCAAAGGTGCCAGCGGGGAAAAGTGATGCTGGTCCTCACTGCCTCCTGGAACCCCTTCAAATGCCCCAGACAATTTGGCCCTCTCTGCTTTCCTGAGGACTCTATCCTCAAAAGCACCTTTATTCACTTTCGGCGCTCTCTGGAGCAAAAAAGACAAACGTCCAGCTTTTGCTGCCACAGCAAAGGTGCCAGCGGGGAAAAGTGATGCTGGGTCTCACTGCCTCCTGGAACCCCTTCAAATGCCCCAGACAATTTGGCCCTCTCTGCTTTCCTGAGCACTCTATCCTCAAAAGCACCTTTTATCACTTTCGGCGCTCTCTGGAGCAAAAAAGACAAACGTCCAGCTTTTGCTGCCACAGCAAAGGTGCCAGCGGGGAAAAGTGATGCTGGTCCTCACTGCCTCCTGGAACCCCTTCAAATGCCCCAGACAATTTGGCCCTCTCTGCTTTCCTGAGGACTCTATCCTCAAAAGCACCTTTTTTCACTTTCGGCGCTCTCTGGAGCAAAAAAGTCAAACGTCCAGCTTTTGCTGCCACAGCAAAGGTGCCAGCGGGGAAAAGTGATGCTGGTTCTCACTGCCTCCTGGAACCCCTTCAAATGCCCCAGACAATTTGGCCCTCTCTGCTTTCCTGAGGACTCTATCCTCAAAAGCACCTTTTTTCACTTTCGGCGCTCTCTGGAGCAAAAAAGACAAACGTCCAGCTTTTGCTGCCACAGCAAAGGTGCCAGTGGGGAAAAGTGATGCTGGTCCTCACTGCCTCCTGGAACCCCTTCAAATGCCCCAGACAATTTGGCCCTCTCTGCTTTCCTGAGGACTCTATCCTCAAAAGCACCTTTTTTCACTTTCGGCGCTCTCTGGAGCAAAAAAGACAAACGTCCAGCTTTTGCTGCCACAGCAAAGGTGCCAGCGGGGAAAAGTGATGCTGGTCCTCACTGCCTCCTGGAACACCTTCAAATGCCCCAGACAATTTGGCCCTCTGTGCTTTCCTGAGGACTCTATCCTCAAAAGCACCTTTTTTCACTTTCGGCGCTGTCTGGAGCAAAAAAGACAAACGTCCAGCTTTTGCTGCCACAGCAAAGGTGCCAGCGGGGAAAAGTGATGCTGGTCCTCACTGCCTCCTGGAACCCCTTCAAATGCCCCAGACAATTTGGCCCTCTCTGCTTTCCTGAGGACTCTATCCTCAAAAGCACCTTTTTTCACTTTCGGCGCTCTCTGGAGCAAAAAAGACAAACGTCCAGCTTTTGCTGCCACAGCAAAGGTGCCAGCGGGGAAAAGTGATGCTGGTCCTCACTGCCTCCTGGAACCCCTTCAAATGCCCCAGACAATTTGGCCCTCTCTGCTTTCCTGCGCACTCTATACTCAAAAGCACCTTTTTTCACATTCGGTGCTCTCTGGAGCAAAAAAGACAAACGTCCAGCTTTTGCTGCCACAGCAAAGGTGCCAGCGGGGAAAAGTGATGCTGGTCCTCACTGCCTCCTGGAACCCCTTCAAATGCCCCAGACAATTTGGCCCTCTCTGCTTTCCTGAGGACTCAATCTTCAAAAGCACCTTTTTTCACTTTCGGCGCTCTCTGGAGCAAAAAAGACAAACGTCCAGCTTTTGCTGCCACAGCAAAAGTGCCAGCGGGGAAAAGTGATGCTGGGTCTCACTGCCTCCTGGAACCCCTTCAAATGCCCCAGACAATTTGGCCCTCTCTGCTTTCCTGAGGACTCTATCCTCAAAAGCACCTTTTTTCACTTTCGGCGCTCTCTGGAGCAAAAAAGACAAACGTCCAGCTTTTGCTGCCACAGCAAAGGTGCCAGCGGGGAAAAGTGATGCTGGTTCTCACTGCCTCCTGGAACCCCTTAAAATGCCCCAGACAATTTGGCCCTCTCTGCTTTCCTGAGGACTCTATCCTCAAAAGCACCTTTTTTCACTTTCGGCGCTCTCTGGAGCAAAAAAGACAAACGTCCAGCTTTTGCTGCCACAGCAAAGGTGCCAGCGGGGAAAAGTGATGCTGGTCCTCACTGCCTCCTGGAACCCCTTCAAATGCCCCAGACAATTTGGCCCTCTCTGCTTTCCTGATGACTCAATCTTCAAAAGCACCTTTTTTCACTTTCGGCGCTCTCTGGAGCAAAAAAGACAAACGTCCAGCTTTTGCTGCCACAGCAAAAGTGCCAGCGGGGAAAAGTGATGCTGGGTCTCACTGCCTCCTGGAACCCCTTCAAATGCCCCAGACAATTTGGCCCTCTCTGCTTTCCTGAGCACTCTATCCTCAAAAGCACCTTTTTTCACTTTCGGCGCTGTCTGGAGCAAAAAAGACAAACGTCCAGCTTTTGCTGCCACAGCAAAGGTGCCTGCGGGGAAAAGTGATGCTGGTCCTCACTGCCTCCTGGAACCCCTTCAAATGCCCCAGACAATTTGGCCCTCTCTGCTTTCCTGAGGACTCTATCCTCAAAAGCACCTTTTTTCACTTTCGGCGCTCTCTGGAGCAAAAAAGACAAACGTCCAGCTTTTGCTGCCACAGCAAAGGTGCCAGCGGGGAAAAGTGATGCTGGTCCTCACTGCCTCCTGGAACCCCTTCAAATGCCCCAGACAATTTGGCCCTCTCTGCTTTCCTGCGCACTCTATACTCAAAAGCACCTTTTTTCACTTTCGGCGCTGTCTGGAGCAAAAAAGACAAACGTCCAGCTTTTGCTGCCACAGCAAAGGTGCCAGCGGGGAAAAGTGATGCTGGTCCTCACTGCCTCCTGGAACCCCTTCAAATGCCCCAGACAATTTGCCCCTCTCTGCTTTCCTGAGGACTCAATCTTCAAAAGCACCTTTTTTCACTTTCGGCGCTCTCTGGAGCAAAAAAGACAAACGTCCAGCTTTTGCTGCCACAGCAAAGGTGCCAGCGGGGAAAAGTGATGCTGGTTCTCACTGCCTCCTGGAACCCCTTCAAATGCCCCAGACAATTTGGCCCTCTCTGCTTTCCTGAGGACTCTATCCTCAAAAGCACCTTTTTTCACTTTCGGCGCTCTCTGGAGCAAAAAAGACAAACGTCCAGCTTTTGCTGCCACAGCAAAGGTGCCAGTGGGGAAAAGTGATGCTGGTCCTCACTGCCTCCTGGAACACCTTCAAATGCCCCAGACAATTTGGCCCTCTCTGCTTTCCTGAGGACTCTATCCTCAAAAGCACCTTTTTTCACTTTCGGCGCTCTCTGGAGCAAAAAAGACAAACGTCCAGCTTTTGCTGCCACAGCAAAGGTGCCAGCGGGGAAAAGTGATGCTGGTCCTCACTGCCTCCTGGAACACCTTCAAATGCCCCAGACAATTTGGCCCTCTCTGCTTTCCTGAGGACTCTATCCGCAAAAGCACCTTTTTTCACTTTCGGCGCTCTCTGGAGCAAAAAAGACAAACGTCCAGCTTTTGCTGCCACAGCAAAAGTGCCAGCGGGGAAAAGTGATGCTGGTCCTCACTGCCTCCTGGAACCCCTTCAAATGCCCTAGACAATTTGGCCCTCTCTGCTTTCCTGAGGACTCTATCCTCAAAAGCACCTTTTTTCACTTTCGGCGCTGTCTGGAGCAAAAAAGACAAACGTCCAGCTTTTGCTGCCACAGCAAAGGTGCCAGCGGGGAAAAGTGATGCTGGTCCTCACTGCCTCCTGGAACCCCTTCAAATGCCCCAGACAATTTGGCCCTCTCTGCTTTCCTGAGGACTCTATCCTCAAAAGCACCTTTATTCACTTTCGGCGCTCTCTGGAGCAAAAAAGACAAACGTCCAGCTTTTGCTGCCACAGCAAAGGTGCCAGCGGGGAAAAGTGATGCTGGGTCTCACTGCCTCCTGGAACCCCTTCAAATGCCCCAGACAATTTGGCCCTCTCTGCTTTCCTGAGCACTCTATCCTCAAAAGCACCTTTTTTCACTTTCGGCGCTCTCTGGAGCAAAAAAGACAAACGTCCAGCTTTTGCTGCCACAGCAAAGGTGCCAGCGGGGAAAAGTGATGCTGGTCCTCACTGCCTCCTGGAACCCCTTCAAATGCCCCAGACAATTTGGCCCTCTCTGCTTTCCTGAGGACTCTATCCTCAAAAGCACCTTTTTTCACTTTCGGCGCTCTCTGGAGCAAAAAAGACAAACGTCCAGCTTTTGCTGCCACAGCAAAGGTGCCAGCGGGGAAAAGTGATGCTGGTCCTCACTGCCTCCTGGAACCCCTTCAAATGCCCCAGACAATTTGGCCCTCTCTGCTTTCCTGAGCACTCTATCCTCAAAAGCACCTTTTTTCACTTTCGGCGCTCTCTGGAGCAAAAAAGACAAACGTCCAGCTTTTGCTGCCACAGCAAAGGTGCCAGCGGGGAAAAGTGATGCTGGTTCTCACTGCCTCCTGGAACCCCTTCAAATGCCCCAGACAATTTGGCCCTCTCTGCTTTCCTGAGGACTCTATCCGCAAAAGCACCTTTTTTCACTTTCGGCGCTCTCTGGAGCAAAAAAGACAAACGTCCAGCTTTTGATGCCACAGCAAAGGTGCCAGCGGGGAAAAGTGATGCTGGTCCTCACTGCCTCCTGGAACCCCTTCAAATGCCCCAGACAATTTGGCCCTCTCTGCTTTCCTGAGGACTCTATCCTCAAAAGCACCTTTTTTCACTTTCGGCGCTGTCTGGAGCAAAAAAGAAAAACGTCCAGCTTTTGCTGCCACAGCAAAGGTGCCAGTGGGGAAAAGTGATGCTGGTCCTCACTGCCTCCTGGAACCCCTTCAAATGCCCCAGACAATTTGGCCCTCTCTGCTTTCCTGAGGACTCTATCCGCAAAAGCACCTTTTTTCACTTTCGGCGCTGTCTGGAGCAAAAAAGACAAACGTCCAGCTTTTGCTGCCACAGCAAAGGTGCCAGCGGGGAAAAGTGATGCTAGTTCTCACTGCCTCCTGGAACCCCTTCAAATGCCCCAGACAATTTGGCCCTCTCTGCTTTCCTGAGCACTCTATCCTCAAAAGCACCTTTTTTCACCTTCGGCGCAGTCTGGAGCAAAAAAGACAAACGTCCAGCTTTTGCTGCCACAGCAAAGGTGCCAGCGGGGAAAAGTGATGCTGGTCCTCACTGCCTCCTGGAACCCCTTCAAATGCCCCAGACAATTTGGCCCTCTCTGCTTTCCTGAGGACTCTATCGTCAAAAGCACCTTTTTTCACTTTCGGCGCTCTCTGGAGCAAAAAAGACAAACGTCCAGCTTTTGCTGCCACAGCAAAGGTGCCAGCGGGGAAAAGTGATGCTGGTCCTCACTGCCTCCTGGAACCCCTTCAAATGCCCCAGACAATTTGGCCCTCTCTGCTTTCCTGCGCACTCTATCCTCAAAAGCACCTTTTTTCACTTTCGGCGCTGTCTGGAGCAAAGAAGACAAACGTCCAGCTTTTGCTGCCACAGCAAAGGTGCCAGCGGGGAAAAGTGATGCTGGTCCTCACTGCCTCCTGGAACCCCTTCAAATGCCCCAGACAATTTGGCCCTCTCTGCTTTCCTGAGGACTCTATCCGCAAAAGCACCTTTTTTCACTTTCGGCGCTGTCTGGAGCAAAAAAGACAAACGTCCAGCTTTTGCTGCCACAGCAAAGGTGCCAGCAGGGAAAAGTGATGCTGGTTCTCACTGCCTCCTGGAACCCCTTCAAATGCCCCAGACAATTTGGCCCTCTCTGCTTTCCTGAGGACTCAGTCTTCAAAAGCACCTTTTTTCACTTTCGGCGCTCTCTGGAGCAAAAAAGACAAACGTCCAGCTTTTGCTGCCACAGCAAAAGTGCCAGCGGGGAAAAGTGATGCTGGGTCTCACTGCCTCCTGGAACCCCTTCAAATGCCCCAGACAATTTGGCCCTCTCTGCTTTCCTGAGGACTCTATCCTCAAAAGCACCTTTTTTCACTTTCGGCGCTCTCTGGAGCAAAAAAGACAAACGTCCAGCTTTGCTGCCACAGCAAAGGTGCCAGCGGGGAAAAGTGATGCTGGTTCTCACTGCCTCCTGGAACCCCTTCAAATGCCCCAGACAATTTGGCCCTCTCTGCTTTCCTGAGGACTCTATCCTCAAAAGCACCTTTTTCAATTTCGGCGCTCTCTGGAGCAAAAAAGACAAACGTCCAGCTTTTGCTGCCACAGCAAAGGTGCCAGCGGGGAAAAGTGATGCTGGTCCTCACTGCCTCCTGGAACCCCTTCAAATGCCCCAGACAATTTGGCCCTCTCTGCTTTCCTGATGACTCAATCTTCAAAAGCACCTTTTTTCACTTTCGGCGCTCTCTGGAGCAAAAAAGACAAACGTCCAGCTTTTGCTGCCACAGCAAAAGTGCCAGCGGGGAAAAGTGATGCTGGGTCTCACTGCCTCCTGGAACCCCTTCAAATGCCCCCAGACAATTTGGCCCTCTCTGCTTTCCTGAGCACTCTATCCTCAAAAGCACCTTTTTTCACTTTCGGCGCTGTCTGGAGCAAAAAAGACAAACGTCCAGCTTTTGCTGCCACAGCAAAGGTGCCTGCGGGGAAAAGTGATGCTGGTCCTCACTGCCTCCTGGAACCCCTTCAAATGCCCCAGACAATTTGGCCCTCTCTGCTTTCCTGAGGACTCTATCGTCAAAAGCACCGTTTTTCACTTTCGGCGCTCTCTGGAGCAAAAAAGACAAACGTCCAGCTTTTGATGCCACAGCAAAGGTGCCAGCGGGGAAAAGTGATGCTGGTCCTCACTGCCTCCTGGAACCCCTTCAAATGCCCCAGACAATTTGGCCCTCTCTGCTTTCCTGCGCACTCTATCCTCAAAAGCACCTTTTTTCACTTTCGGCGCTGTCTGGAGCAAAAAAGACAAACGTCCAGCTTTTGCTGCCACAGCAAAGGTGCCAGCGGGGAAAAGTGATGCTGGTCCTCACTGCCTCCTGGAACCCCTTCAAATGCCCCAGACAATTTGGCCCTCTCTGCTTTCCTGAGGACTCAATCTTCAAAAGCACCTTTTTTCACTTTCGGCGCTCTCTGGAGCAAAAAAGACAAACGTCCAGCTTTTGCTGCCACAGCAAAAGTGCCAGCGGGGAAAAGTGATGCTGGGTCTCACTGCCTCCTGGAACCCCTTCAAATGCCCCAGACAATTTGGCCCTCTCTGCTTTCCTGAGCACTCTATCCTCAAAAGCACCTTTTTTCACTTTCGGCGCTGTCTGGAGCAAAAAAGACAAACGTCCAGCTTTTGCTGCCACAGCAAAGGTGCCAGCGGGGAAAAGTGATGCTGGTTCTCACTGCCTCCTGGAACCCCTTCAAATGCCCCAGACAATTTGGCCCTCTCTGCTTTCCTGAGGACTCTATCCTCAAAAGCACCTTTTTTCACTTTCGGCGCTCTCTGGAGCAAAAAAGACAAACGTCCAGCTTTTGCTGCCACAGCAAAAGTGCCAGCGGGGAAAAGTGATGCTGGGTCTCACTGCCTCCTGGAACCCCTTCAAATGCCCCAGACAATTTGGCCCTCTCTGCTTTCCTGAGCACTCTATCCTCAAAAAGCACCTTTTTTCACTTTCGGCGCTGTCTGGAGCAAAAAAGACAAACGTCCAGCTTTTGCTGCCACAGCAAAGGTGCCTGCGGGGAAAAGTGATGCTGGTCCTCACTGCCTCCTGGAACCCCTTCAAATGCCCCAGACAATTTGGCCCTCTCTGCTTTCCTGAGGACTCTATCCTCAAAAGCACCTTTTTTCACTTTCGGCGCTCTCTGGAGCAAAAAAGACAAACGTCCAGCTTTTGATGCCACAGCAAAGGTGCCAGCGGGGAAAAGTGATGCTGGTCCTCACTGTCTCCTTGAACCCCTTCAAATGCCCCAGACAATTTGGCCCTCTCTGCTTTCCTGCGCACTCTATCCTCAAAAGCACCTTTTTTCACTTTCGGCGCTCTCTGGAGCAAAAAAGACAAACGGCCAGCTTTTGCTGCCACAGCAAAGGTGCCAGCGGGGAAAAGTGATGCTGGTTCTCACTGCCTCCTGGAACCCCTTGAAATGCCCCAGACAATTTGGCCCTCTCTGCTTTCCTGAGGACTCTATCCTCAAAAGGACCTTTTTTCACTTTCGGCGCTCTCTGGAGCAAAAAAACAAACGTCCAGCTTTTGCTGCCACAGCAAAGGTGCCAGCGGGGAAAAGTGATGCTGGTTCTCACTGACTCCTGGAACCCCTTCAAATGCCCCAGACAATTTGGCCCTCTCTGCTTTCCTGAGCACTCTATCCTCAAAAGCACCTTTTTTCACTTTCGGCGCTCTCTGGAGCAAAAAAGACAAACGTCCAGCTTTTGATGCCACAGAAAAGGTGCCAGCGGGGAAAAGTGATGCTGGTCCTCACTGCCTCCTGGAACCCCTTCAAATGCCCCAGACAATTTGGCCCTCTCTGCTTTCCTGCGCACTCTATCCTCAAAAGCACCTTTTTTCACTTTCGGCGCTCTCTGGAGCAAAAAAGACAAACGTCCAGCTTTTGCTGCCACAGCAAAGGTGCCAGCGGGGAAAAGTGATGCTGGTCCTCACTGCCTCCTGGAACCCCTTCAAATGCCCCAGACAATTTGGCCCTCTCTGCTTTCTTGAGGACTCTATCCGCAAAAGCACCTTTTTTCACTTTCGGCGCTCTCTGGAGCAAAAAAGACAAACGTCCAGCTTTTGCTGCCACAGCAAAGGTGCCAGCGGGGAAAAGTGATGCTGGTCCTCACTGCCTCCTGGAACCCCTTCAAATGCCCCAGACAATTTGGCCCTCTCTGCTTTCCTGAGGACTCAATCTTCAAAAGCACCTTTTTTCACTTTCGGCGCTCTCTGGAGCAAAAAAGACAAACGTCCAGCTTTTGCTGCCACAGCAAAAGTGCCAGCGGGGAAAAGTGATGCTGGGTCTCACTGCCTCCTGGAACCCCTTCAAATGCCCCAGACAATTTGGCCCTCTCTGCTTTCCTGAGCACTCTATCCTCAAAAGCACCTTTTTTCACTTTCGGCGCTGTCTGGAGCAAAAAAGACAAACGTCCAGCTTTTGCTGCCACAGCAAAGGTGCCTGCGGGGAAAAGTGATGCTGGTCCTCACTGCCTCCTGGAACCCCTTCAAATGCCCCAGACAATTTGGCCCTCTCTGCTTTCCTGAGGACTCTATCCTCAAAAGCACCTTTTTTCACTTTCGGCGCTCTCTGGAGCAAAAAAGACAAACGTCCAGCTTTTGATGCCACAGCAAAGGTGCCAGCGGGGAAAAGTGATGCTGGTCCTCACTGTCTCCTTGAACCCCTTCAAATGCCCCAGACAATTTGGCCCTCTCTGCTTTCCTGCGCACTCTATCCTCAAAAGCACCTTTTTTCACTTTCGGCGCTCTCTGGAGCAAAAAAGACAAACGGCCAGCTTTTGCTGCCACAGCAAAGGTGCCAGCGGGGAAAAGTGATGCTGGTTCTCACTGCCTCCTGGAACCCCTTGAAATGCCCCAGACAATTTGGCCCTCTCTGCTTTCCTGAGGACTCTATCCTCAAAAGCACCTTTTTTCACTTTCGGCGCTCTCTGGAGCAAAAAAACAAACGTCCAGCTTTTGATGCCACAGCAAAGGTGCCAGCGGGGAAAAGTGATGCTGGTTCTCACTGACTCCTGGAACCCCTTCAAATGCCCCAGACAATTTGGCCCTCTCTGCTTTCCTGAGGACTCTATCCTCAAAAGCACCTTTTTTCACTTTCGGCGCTCTCTGGAGCAAAAAAGACAAACGTCCAGCTTTTGATGCCACAGCAAAGGTGCCAGCGGGGAAAAGTGATGCTGGTCCTCACTGCCTCCTGGAACCCCTTCAAATGCCCCAGACAATTTGGCCCTCTCTGCTTTCCTGCGCACTCTATCCTCAAAAGCACCTTTTTTCACTTTCGGCGCTCTCTGGAGCAAAAAAGACAAACGTCCAGCTTTTGCTGCCACAGCAAAGGTGCCAGCGGGGAAAAGTGATGCTGGTCCTCACTGCCTCCTGGAACCCCTTCAAATGCCCCAGACAATTTGGCCCTCTCTGCTTTCCTGAGGACTCTATCCTCAAAAGCACCTTTTTTCACTTTCGGCGCTCTCTGGAGCAAAAAAGACAAACGTCCAGCTTTTGCTGCCACAGCAAAGGTGCCAGCGGGGAAAAGTGATGCTGGGTCTCACTGCCTCCTGGAACCCCTTCAAATGCCCCAGACAATTTGGCCCTCTCTGCTTTCCTGAGCACTCTATCCTCAAAAGCACCTTTTTTCACTTTCGGCGCTCTCTGGAGCAAAAAAGACAAACGTCCAGCTTTTGCTGCCACAGCAAAGGTGCCAGCGGGGAAAAGTGATGCTGGTTCTCACTGCCTCCTGGAACCCCTTCAAATGCCCCAGACAATTTGGCCCTCTTTGCTTTCCTGAGGACTCTATCCTCAAAAGCACCTTTTTTCACTTTCGGCGCTGTCTGGAGCAAAAAAGACAAACGTCCAGCTTTTGCTGCCACAGCAAAGGTGCCAGCGGGGAAAAGTGATGCTGGTCCTCACTGCCTCCTGGAACCCCTTCAAATGCCCCAGACAATTTGGCCCTCTCTGCTTTCCTGAGGACTCAATCTTCAAAAGCACCTTTTTTCACTTTCGGCGCTCTCTGGAGCAAAAAAGACAAACGTCCAGCTTTTGCTGCCACAGCAAAAGTGCCAGCGGGGAAAAGTGATGCTGGGTCTCACTGCCTCCTGGAACCCCTTGAAATGCCCCAGACAATTTGGCCCTCTCTGCTTTCCTGAGCACTCTATCCTCAAAAGCACCTTTTTTCACTTTCGGCGCTGTCTGGAGCAAAAAAGACAAACGTCCAGCTTTTGCTGCCACAGCAAAGGTGCCTGCGGGGAAAAGTGATGCTGGTCCTCACTGCCTCCTGGAACCCCTTCAAATGCCCCAGACAATTTGGCCCTCTCTGCTTTCCTGAGGACTCTATCGTCAAAAGCACCTTTTTTCACTTTCGGCGCTCTCTGGAGCAAAAAAGACAAACGTCCAGCTTTTGATGCCACAGCAAAGGTGCCAGCGGGGAAAAGTGATGCTGGTCCTCACTGCCTCCTGGAACCCCTTCAAATGCCCCAGACAATTTGGCCCTCTCTGCTTTCCTGCGCACTCTATACTCAAAAGCACCTTTTTTCACTTTCGGCGCTGTCTGGAGCAAAAAAGACAAACGTCCAGCTTTTGCTGCCACAGCAAAGGTGCCAGCGGGGAAAAGTGATGCTGGTCCTCACTGCCTCCTGGAACCCCTTCAAATGCCCCAGACAATTTGGCCCTCTCTGCTTTCCTGAGGACTCAATCTTCAAAAGCACCTTTTTTCACTTTCGGCGCTCTCTGGAGCAAAAAAGACAAACGTCCAGCTTTTGCTGCCACAGCAAAAGTGCCAGCGGGGAAAAGTGATGCTGGGTCTCACTGCCTCCTGGAACCCCTTCAAATGCCCCAGACAATTTGGCCCTCTCTGCTTTCCTGAGCACTCTATCCTCAAAAGCACCTTTTTTCACTTTCGGCGCTGTCTGGAGCAAAAAAGACAAACGTCCAGCTTTTGCTGCCACAGCAAAGGTGCCAGCGGGGAAAAGTGATGCTGGTTCTCACTGCCTCCTGGAACCCCTTCAAATGCCCCAGACAATTTGGCCCTCTCTGCTTTCCTGAGGACTCTATCCTCAAAAGCACCTTTTTTCACTTTCGGCGCTCTCTGGAGCAAAAAAGACAAACGTCCAGCTTTTGCTGCCACAGCAAAGGTGCCAGCGGGGAAAAGTGATGCTGGTCCTCACTGCCTCCTGGAACCCCTTCAAATGCCCCAGACAATTTGGCCCTCTCTGCTTTCCTGAGGACTCAATCTTCAAAAGCACCTTTTTTCACTTTCGGCGCTCTCTGGAGCAAAAAAGACAAACGTCCAGCTTTTGATGCCACAGCAAAAGTGCCAGCGGGGAAAAGTGATGCTGGGTCTCACTGCCTCCTGGAACCCCTTCAAATGCCCCAGACAATTTGGCCCTCTCTGCTTTCCTGAGCACTCTATCCTCAAAAGCACCTTTTTTCACTTTCGGCGCTGTCTGGAGCAAAAAAGACAAACGTCCAGCTTTTGCTGCCACAGCAAAGGTGCCTGCGGGGAAAAGTGATGCTGGTCCTCACTGCCTCCTGGAACCCCTTCAAATGCCCCAGACAATTTGGCCCTCTCTGCTTTCCTGAGGACTCTATCCTCAAAATCACCTTTTTTCACTTTCGGCGCTCTCTGGAGCAAAAAAGACAAACGTCCAGCTTTTGATGCCACAGCAAAGGTGCCAGCGGGGAAAAGTGATGCTGGTCCTCACTGCCTCCTGGAACCCCTTCAAATGCCCCAGACAATTTGGCCCTCTCTGCTTTCCTGCGCACTCTATCCTCAAAAGCACCTTTTTTCACTTTCGGCGCTCTCTGGAGCAAAAAAGACAAACGGCCAGCTTTTGCTGCCACAGCAAAGGTGCCAGCGGGGAAAAGTGATGCTGGTTCTCACTGCCTCCTGGAACCCCTTCAAATGCCCCAGACAATTTGGCCCTCTCTGCTTTCCTGAGGACTCTATCCTCAAAAGGACCTTTTTTCACTTTCGGCGCTCTCTGGAGCAAAAAAACAAACGTCCAGCTTTTGATGCCACAGCAAAGGTGCCAGCGGGGAAAAGTGATGCTGGTTCTCACTGCCTCCTGGAACCCCTTCAAATGCCCCAGACAATTTGGCCCTCTCTGCTTTCCTGAGCACTCTATCCTCAAAAGCACCTTTTTTCACTTTCGGCGCTCTCTGGAGCAAAAAAGACAAACGTCCAGCTTTTGCTGCCACAGCAAAAGTGCCAGCGGGGAAAAGTGATGCTGGGTCTCACTGCCTCCTGGAACCCCTTCAAATGCCCCAGACAATTTGGCCCTCTCTGCTTTCCTGAGCACTCTATCCTCAAAAGCACCTTTTTTCACTTTCGGCGCTGTCTGGAGCAAAAAAGACAAACGTCCAGCTTTTGCTGCCACAGCAAAGGTGCCTGCGGGGAAAAGTGATGCTGGTCCTCACTGCCTCCTGGAACCCCTTCAAATGCCCCAGACAATTTGGCCCTCTCTGCTTTCCTGAGGACTCTATCCTCAAAAGCACCTTTTTTCACTTTCGGCGCTCTCTGGAGCAAAAAAGACAAACGTCCAGCTTTTGATGCCACAGCAAAGGTGCCAGCGGGGAAAAGTGATGCTGGTCCTCACTGCCTCCTTGAACCCCTTCAAATGCCCCAGACAATTTGGCCCTCTCTGCTTTCCTGCGCACTCTATCCTCAAAAGCACCTTTTTTCACTTTCGGCGCTCTCTGGAGCAAAAAAGACAAACGGCCAGCTTTTGCTGCCACAGCAAAGGTGCCAGCGGGGAAAAGTGATGCTGGTTCTCACTGCCTCCTGGAACCCCTTGAAATGCCCCAGACAATTTGGCCCTCTCTGCTTTCCTGAGGACTCTATCCTCAAAAGCACCTTTTTTCACTTTCGGCGCTCTCTGGAGCAAAAAAATAAACGTCCAGCTTTTGATGCCACAGCAAAGGTGCCAGCGGGGAAAAGTGATGCTGGTTCTCACTGCCTCCTGGAACCCCTTCAAATGCCCCAGACAATTTGGCCCTCTCTGCTTTCCTGAGCACTCTATCCTCAAAAGCACCTTTTTTCACTTTCGGCGCTGTCTGGAGCAAAAAAGACAAACGTCCAGCTTTTGATGCCACAGCAAAGGTGCCAGCGGGGAAAAGTGATGCTGGTCCTCACTGCCTCCTGGAACCCCTTCAAATGCCCCAGACAATTTGGCCCTCTCTGCTTTCCTGAGGACTCAATCTTCAAAAGCACCTTTTTTCACTTTCGGCGCTCTCTGGAGCAAAAAAGACAAACGTCCAGCTTTTGCTGCCACAGCAAAAGTGCCAGCGGGGAAAAGTGATGCTGGGTCTCACTGCCTCCTGGAACCCCTTCAAATGCCCCAGACAATTTGGCCCTCTCTGCTTTCCTGAGGACTCTATCCTCAAAAGCACCTTTTTTCACTTTCGGCGCTCTCTGGAGCAAAAAAGACAAACGTCCAGCTTTTGCTGCCACAGCAAAGGTGCCAGCGGGGAAAAGTGATGCTGGTTCTCACTGCCTCCTGGAACCCCTTCAAATGCCCCAGACAATTTGGCCCTCTCTGCTTTCCTGAGGACTCTATCCTCAAAAGCACCTTTTTTCACTTTCGGCGCTCTCTGGAGCAAAAAAGACAAACGTCCAGCTTTTGCTGCCACAGCAAAGGTGCCAGCGGGGAAAAGTGATGCTGGTCCTCACTGCCTCCTGGAACCCCTTCAAATGCCCCAGACAATTTGGCCCTCTCTGCTTTCCTGAGGACTCAATCTTCAAAAGCACCTTTTTTCACTTTCGGCGCTCTCTGGAGCAAAAAAGACAAACGTCCAGCTTTTGCTGCCACAGCAAAAGTGCCAGCGGGGAAAAGTGATGCTGGGTCTCACTGCCTCCTGGAACCCCTTCAAATGCCCCAGACAATTTGGCCCTCTCTGCTTTCCTGAGCACTCTATCCTCAAAAGCACCTTTTTTCACTTTCGGCGCTCTCTGGAGCAAAAAAGACAAACGTCCAGCTTTTGCTGCCACAGCAAAGGTGCCTGCGGGGAAAAGTGATGCTGGTCCTCACTGCCTCCTGGAACCCCTTCAAATGCCCCAGACAATTTGGCCCTCTCTGCTTTCCTGAGGACTCTATCCTCAAAAGGACCTTTTTTCACTTTCGGCGCTCTCTGGAGCAAAAAAGACAAACGTCCAGCTTTTGATGCCACAGCAAAGGTGCCAGCGGGGAAAAGTGATGCTGGTTCTCAGTGCCTCCTGGAACCCCTTCAAATGCCCCAGACAATTTGGCCCTCTCTGCTTTCCTGAGCACTCTATCCTCAAAAGCACCTTTTTTCACTTTCGGCGCTCTCTGGAGCAAAAAAGACAAACGTCCAGCTTTTGCTGCCAGAGCAAAGGTGCCAGCGGGGAAAAGTGATGCTGGTCCTCACTGCCTCCTGGAACCCCTTCAAATGCCCCAGACAATTTGGCCCTCTCTGCTTTCCTGAGGACTCTATCCTCAAAAGCACCTTTTTTCACTTTCGGCGCTGTCTGGAGCAAAAAAGACAAACGTCCAGCTTTTGCTGCCACAGCAAAGGTGCCAGCGGGGAAAAGTGATGCTGGTCCTCACTGCCTCCTGGAACCCCTTCAAATGCCCCAGACAATTTGGCCCTCTCTGCTTTCCTGAGCACTCTATCCTCAAAAGCACCTTTTTTCACTTTCGGCGCTGTCTGGAGCAAAAAAGACAAACGTCCAGCTTTTGCTGCCACAGCAAAGGTGCCAGCGGGGAAAAGTGATGCTGGTTCTCACTGCCTCCTGGAACCCCTTCAAATGCCCCAGACAATTTGGCCCTCTCTGCTTTCCTGAGCACTGTATCCAAAAAGCACCTTTTTTCACTTTCGGCGCTCTCTGGAGCAAAAAAGACAAACGTCCAGCTTTTGCTGCCACAGCAAAGGTGCCAGCGGGGAAAAGTGATGCTGGTTCTCACTGCCTCCTGGAACCCCTTCAAATGCCCCAGACAATTTGGCCCTCTCTGCTTTCCTGAGGACTCTATCCTCAAAAGCACCTTTTTTCACTTTCGGCGCTCTCTGGAGCAAAAAAGACAAACGTCCAGCTTTTGCTGCCACAGCAAAGGTGCCAGCGGGGAAAAGTGATGCTGGTCCTCACTGCCTCCTGGAACCCCTTCAAATGCCCCAGACAATTTGGCCCTCTCTGCTTTCCTGAGGACTCTATCCTCAAAAGCACCTTTTTTCACTTTCGGCGCTCTCTGGAGCAAAAAAGACAAACGTCCAGCTTTTGCTGCCACAGCAAAGGTGCCAGCGGGGAAAAGTGATGCTGGTCCTCACTGCCTCCTGGAACCCCTTCAAATGCCCCAGACAATTTGGCCCTCTCTGCTTTCCTGAGGACTCAATCTTCAAAAGCACCTTTTTTCACTTTCGGCGCTCTCTGGAGCAAAAAAGACAAACGTCCAGCTTTTGCTGCCACAGCAAAGGTGCCAGTGGGGAAAAGTGATGCTGGTCCTCACTGCCTCCTGGAACCCCTTCAAATTG